>NC_048411.1:3118045-3137205 GCF_013103735.1 Etheostoma cragini | reverse complement strand
CCCCCCCCCCCCCCCCCCAGACTTCCTTCTACCACCTATTATGCAATACTGATATACTGTATAACACCAAAAAAGACACTGGAGGTCTGTGCTATTTCCTACAGTGCAATATTTAATATTTAACCATTTAATTACTGTGCTATATTTATTTATTTGTTATTAACTACTACTACTACTTTTCGCATTATGTGTATACAAAGCTATTTTGTATATAGTTGCTCTCAGGACTGTGCACCAGGTCCCTTCACCCCTTTTTTTTGCACTACCTATACTTTATATTTTTATATTTTGTGTAGACACTGTAAAGGGGTTGCTTCAATGTACTGCACTTGTGTAAAAGGACAATAAAGGCATTCTATAATATTCTATTCTAAAAAGGTCAACATCCTTAAACCTGTAATATACAAACAGGAACGCCAATGTCTCCACAGTCTAGATGTATACCTGACAGCTAAAATACATAAGGGAAGTTAGTTTGAAACGTGTTGTACAGCCCTTAAACTAAACCCTAAAATACACACCAACCCTAAAGTAATGTGCCAATGTTAGTGGAGTTTGGGGAGAGTGGGTGCAGACTCTGTGGGTGAAAGTGTGTCCGTGTGCTGGACTTCAGCCTGGAGTCTGACCTGGAGATGACTGCATCTGTTGTGAAAATCAGAGCGGACAGCAAGCGGAGAGTTCACAGAACATTGTAACTCGTTCCCTCTCATACAACAACTAAGCTATGAATTGTCAATCCTGAAAGATTCTCGTGAGCCTTCACGATGTTTATTCAGTGGTCATGGAAATATGTCGTATATTTTTAATGATAAGCTGAGCTGTTAAATACGGGATTCACACCGATTGGCTGGTTTGGACACTATGGGAGGACTACGGAAGCCCAGAGAGGCAAGCGTGGAATAAAAAAATTATTTCGGTGATCCAGGTCTGATCTAAACAGCTTTCTCTCCTGGGTTTGTAAAATAGGAACAGGTCAACAAGGTTTTGTCATCTTTATAAGACTCTTTAACCCTTGTGTTGTCTTCACGTCAAAATTGAAAGTGAACACTTTTATTGATGCTTTTTATCAATGTTTTTAACTTTTTCTTGCGTTTGTGTCCCTTTTTTTCAATGTTTGTTACTTTTACTGACATTTTCAACACTATATATAACACTAACTTTAGTTTTACCGTTATTTTTGGAATGTATGGTCATAAACCTCATTTATTTATAGGAAATTATACCTAATGTTTGAGTTAGAAAAGCGGTAATTAGGACTTATTTAGACTAAAATTGAAGGAAAGCATGTTGTTGGATAATCACAGACTGGAATATGTCAACTTTTACTCAATACTATTTCAAAACCACTTCAAATTTTTTTCCAATGCTATAAAATTAGAGACCCCAAAATGAATGAAAGTAGAGATTTGTACTTGTACGCGTTGTATGGAATCAATCATGTTATTTTGGGTTATTAGGATTGGGTAGAACATTGATATAGGACAACAGGTTAATTCGACCTGAGGACAACATGAGGGTTTAACAAAAAACTCATCTGTGATAATGTTTTTGCAAGTACATTTCTTGCAAGTACATTTCTTGCATTTGTTGTTGTTCTTCTTTGTATTTGTTGTTGTTATACTCATTTTGGCCACAAGAGGCTAAAGTGCACCACTCCCCCATGTTCTGGTCTAATTTGGACTGGAATATTCAGGATTCCTTCCAGGTGAGAATCATTTTCTCTGTGCACTCCAACACACGGTACATATGTTGTAGAGGCTATGTAATGTCTTGCTTTTGGCTAGAAGTGTATTTTAACTGGCTGTTAGCGTTAGCTTCTATTTTTAGACTAGGGGGGTACTGATGCACTTCGGTCTCTCGTGACCGAAGTGAGTATAAAAAGAACACAATACTGATTAAGAAATGAAAACAAATAAAAATAGGAGAGAACAACTCTCAGGGCTTTCGTAGACAACCAACAGAGAAGAATCTTACATTTGGTTCTTTTATATAAGCTTTGTAAGAAAAATTGCCCAATGTCCATCAGTCCCTTCTGAAAATTATATGTGTACTTAATTCCCTGATATTGCATACTTGTACAACTGCTCAGTATTCTTTTCTAAGACCTACTATTAGCTATTAGAAACCAGTCCAGAGAGTCCTAACAGGATCGGGGGGTGGGGGGTGGGGGGTGGATGTTGCTGTAGACAGGATATTTTAAGTATGAGAACTGATCTGAGTGGGTGAGGGTGGGGGTTGGAACGCTGAAGAAAAGAAGTGGTGTTGTTATCCACAGCACTACTGGGCCAACATGTCAGAGTCCCTAACACTGGAGTACAGGGCACCAAGGGTATGAGCATTTGTCTGTGTGAGCATGCGTGCATGCTTGTGTGCATGCGTGCATGCGTTTGTGTTTGCATTCAAGACTAGCAGTGAAGCAGAAGAGCTGAGGTAGGCTATGCTAAGTGGCATGTCATTAAGTTGCATGGGAGGAGCGTATCAGTCCCACTGGGCCGAGATACTGCCGGCTCATGAAACTGAGGCCAAGCAAGCCAAAACATCCAGTCAACTCTCAGGAGGCTAACAGCATTTCTACCAGGATGAATTATGGGATTTTTTTTTTACAGTCAAACATAAAAACTGATATGCGTACTGATCACTACGGTTCATCATAAAATCCCAGTTTCGCCTGACTTGCTGCAGTCAGAGTCACAATGGGCCACAATAAAGGATTTAGCACCAGCTTCTGGTCCAGAAGTAGTTCAGCCACGAGCTGAGTGCATCGGAGCAGTCAACCGACATCGTGCTGCTCTCAGTTTATCACACTATGTTTTCTAGGTGCGTCTCGGGCCATAAGGATCAGATCTACATGACTATAGTGGCTACAAGTATTCAACAATATTAATGGGACAGAGAATGAATAAATAATCCGTCAAAGGATTACCTACACATTGTGGCTGAGATCCGTCCTTTTACGGACACATACCCAGTCAGAAATCTGGGCCCTAGGCCACGTTCAGCCCCAACAAAACAAAACAACACGTTTTTTAAAACCGAATCGGGGGTGCGTTGAACACTGTGTTGTGTGCCCAACCACGAGTTTACAGATACGTCTCTGCTGATTGGCTATCACCTGTGATACCGCCAATAAATGAGAGAAAACATATCTCAAAGCTGATGCACAACGTTTCACACCGTTCCGATGAAATATGTCGTTCAATTCGGAAACCGTAGCAAAACGGTGCAAACCATACACAACCCGTTCTGATATCGAACGTGCCCCATGGCCTCTGATTCATCAATGCATCATGAGATACATCTTGCCCTCCGCAATCTGAATGTACTTCATGTGTGCATTGTGTGCTCATTTTCTACCTATTGTGACACCAGGCTCTGGATGCTGTTTTAAGTCCTGCCCACATGCAGAGACCAACAAGAGACCAGCACTGCACCAAATGTAGTCTTCCCTGATCTAAGCTTGGGTTTCAGCAGTGAACCACTCCCCCGGCCTCTGAACCCATTCCTCAGCCACAGGGTAGTACCAATAAATGCTAAACACACTCACAGATTTAAAAACACACAGGAATCTTATCAGTCAGCCACTCCCAGCAGCTGCCCGAACCCATCTGGCACAGTTCCATTGGTCTGCGAATATCTTGAAACTTTAAGGGTATAGCAGTACATATCCTTAATCAGTTATTTTGGAAATTCAGAGAATATGGTCATGGTTTCTCAACTTGGCCACTTTGGGATGCATGGTTTTAATGCTAGCACACCAGGCAAACCGCAAAGAACTAGTATCAATGAAGACCGACTGCGGCATCTCCTCACCTCTCCTATGTTGCATGTACAGTATGTTCTGTGCCTGAATGTGAAGAAATAACTCTCCATGCCAGCAGGCAGCA
This sequence comes from Etheostoma cragini, assembly GCF_013103735.1. NCBI lineage: Eukaryota > Metazoa > Chordata > Actinopteri > Perciformes > Percidae > Etheostoma > Etheostoma cragini. The sequence continues at coordinate 3,133,321 of NC_048411.1, read as the reverse complement.
GAAATCTATTCGTCATTCAAAAAGGGAAACCAGATACAAAAACCCTTTCTATGATAAAAAAAAAAAAAAAAAACAGTGTTTGCCTGAATCAGCAGCAGTTGTACAGTACCCACGGTCCCTCTGCTTCAGTCCCCGCCAGGACGGCAATAAACATTGGGAGATGGCTAACCAGACTGTCCATGTCCCGGGTTGTCATCTGTTCGCTGGGCAAGTAGTCTCCCTGCGGTGGGGGAGGCGAGGAGGGACCGAGAGGCCACAGTAGACACTGGCTAGTTAGCTAACTTGCTAATATTACCCAACATGCCTTCATGCTATAACGGCTACAAAAACTGAACCAGACAATGTTGTCAATAATCTTGCAAGAGCATGTGAATGAAAAATTAGGTTGTCATTAAGACATGTTCATGTATCTTGTACGTTTGCCCTCTTACGGACATTATGTGCAAAATTGATATTTCAATTGTTTTAAGAAGGAATATTCCGACCATGCTTTCTGCCATGCTTCAGAGAGCTGATTTCATAAGTCCCGGATTCAGACACTTGTCGGCCATCTCTCCCTAGACTGCTGTCAGTTTTTTAATACAACTGTATAAATGTCCTGTAGGTGAGTGTATTTTAAAATTGATTGAGGATACGGTGATTAGAGCTCCTAAAAACACACATTTTAATATAAATGCCCAAAACAAATCATCATAGTCAATATCTGTTGGCATAGTTCATTTGCATGACATTTTATGTAGAAAGGGCTGAAAAGGCAAAGCCAGTTCATGTGAAATGGTGGATGAAGATACACTGCACTGCACTGCAAGTGAAAACAGGGAGTGGGAAGAGCGCTCTCTGATCCTTGTCTGATCTTGTCTGATCCTGTTGGCACATTTGCAATGTTGAATGTCCTGATTTCACTTGCAAAAAACCGACCGTGCAGGAAATAACCTGAGTGAGAACAACAGGCAGTGACGAAATCAGCCGGCTGGAGATCGGAATCCTCACAAACACCGCACAATGTCAGATGTTATCTCCATCGGGACTATTAACAGAAACTGTCCACTTGTCGTTTACATTGCAGAACGTCTTTAAAGTCAATGGCCCTAATTTATGAAACGTGCATACGACCTTTACAGGCCTAAAAACGAGCGTACGCCATTTCCTACGCAAAGCTCTGCATTTATCAATTTGGACATGAGCGTAGGCTGCGAAAAAATGTCATGTCCGGTCTGACCTCGTGTATGCAAGTTTTTGAGTCAGCGTGGACTTGCGACGCAGCATGTAACAGGAGAAGGAGAAGTCATCAGAAGTTGATCACTTATCGGCAATGGCATATCTGGGTCTTTTAGAAGACCTCTATGAGCCGAGCACCAGTGCACACGTAGCCTATACACACGAGCCACGGTGGAGGGAGGGGTGGGGGGGGGGGATACTGGGATACTGTATACGGCAGAAAAAGTCTGCAACATTGTTTTAGCCTGTAGGGATCTGCACAACCCCAACTGGGGGCTACACCAAGGAGACAGGATGTGTTGTTAATGGCCACAAGTGAACGATTTTTTTCTGCCATTGACCGACATATTTCGGCTTATTTTTCCAGCCCCTCTGCTGTTAGGAGACAGGGTCGGGGTGGTGGTGCGGCACAGGGGGGCGGAGAAGACTCGCCCTCCAATGCAGCTGTTGCCTGGCTCTGACTCACACAAAAAAAAAAACCATTAACTCCGCTACTGTGTTTATTTAAATATAGGAACACCTACGTGTTGGCCTGAGAGATTGCAATATACGCCTGTGTATTACTATTAGGAGTATACACATGTCAAGGATGTATAAATTAAATAAACTTCAGCTGGAGTCTGATTTAATACAGCAACACTGTTGACAACATCAGTGATCTCTTTCTATTCCACCTTCTTCCTACAGCATAATAACAGTTTTTAGGAATCCAAATTGTGCACACATTACTGCAAATTAAACTGAGACGTCAGGTTTTCAATCTCCACCTCTGGAAAGTGCCGCTTCTTAGCCGGATTACGTCTGGCCATGTCGTAAATGGATGGGGCGAGGCCTCAAAACGAGAATATATTGGGGCGTGATATGTAAATTACAATCGTTTCCAGCCGCTGCATTTACCAGTGTATGTCCATTTTTACTCTCTGATTGGTGTGATACAAACGTTTCATGAATCCCACGTGAAGCCTGTCGTAAGAGGATATCTGTGTTTATATCGTCGCTGGTTTGTACATTAGGCTGATAAATGAGGGCCAATCTGTGCAGGATCAGATGCAGTTTTTGTAGCTATATGCTTAAACAGCCTCCACAACGGGAAGAATAAGTCACTACACATCTACAAATAACTAGTTTACTATTTAAAAGTGAAACTTTTAGCTGGAAAAAGCCACAAATTAACAATGGGCTGTGGAAATTAGCAGAGTTAGGGCCAAATTATGCTTATGCGGTAAATTGACGCCGTGGGTATGTACGTAATGATACGGACCCTAAAACACACACACACACACACACACACACACACACACACAAAGTTCTGTCATGACAGCAATGTATGGCTCTGTGGTATTGTGTGTGTGTCTGCTTTTCCCAAGTCTCTAATTTGATATCTCTTATTCATGAAGCTCTTATTCCTGCCCCGAGGAGCAAAGATGGAGGAGGTCAAAGAGGAGCTATAGGCGAGGATCCAGAGAGCAGCCTTCCTGGAAGCCGTGCAGCTGAAGGAGTTGCTAACTCCGCCCAAACAGCTGAGGAATTCCTGTGCTTCAGAGGAAAGGACATCTCATCCCTCTTAAAACACATTTCCACGTTTTCTCTCTGCTCACGTGATTTCCTAGCGTCTCTCCCGTGCGTCCTCTGTGCAATGGACTAAGATGGAAGGAAGGGTGGTAAACGTGGGTGCAATTTAAGGGCTTGGGAGTACCCAGAGTGAGCTCAAGGCCCAGGTGAACAAGATTAGCTGAAGAGCCAACTGCCTCCCGAGGTTAGCCCGGACAACCTCGCAGAATCAGAGGATTTTACAAACTTTAGATACTGAGACAAGTGGACACACTACCGCTGTAAACATGTATACACGAGGAGCTGATTCATGAGCCAGAAACAGCCTTAATCTAATTATAGAGAGTCTCTGTGTGATGGTGGTGGGGAGGGATGGGGTCAGGGGGTCCACAGACCTGAGCTTGTCTGTCATGACTTCAGGGGTTGAAACACAACTCACACACACACTCTAAAGCCACATATTAGGATGTCTGACTAAAAGTCCTAGCACTCAGCCTATGAATATGAGGATTTGCAGCTTTGAATTGGATTTTTCAAAAGTTTTGGACTGTTGCTCGGACAAAGCAACTGAAGAACTTACCTCGGACTGGGAGAGATTGTGATCGGATGCCTACTATTTTCTAACAATTAAATCAAATTAAACATTTGAAATTAAAATGTCCAAAGCAGAAAGCAAGGATATCCTGACTTTTAATCCATGGTGTGGGTCAAGCTACAAAAACTCTGGATATTATTCTGGATTCTGGACACTATCTAATGTAATTTGATAGTTTCTTATGTTAGACCCTGTGTGCCTGGTAAATGTACGAGTGTCTTTAAAGCTATTAATAGCAGTGAGAAATAGGGAAATTATCCTCCATATATCACATATATAAATCATTTATATGTGTGTGTGTGTGTTTGTGTGTCTATAAACACAGAAGACGTTAGAAAGACTTCACACTCACTTGTCACTCCACTTGTCCTCACAGCCTGAGAGCTAGACTACGCCACGTGACAAGTAAGCTGGTCTTCTTGTGGAAAATCAGTGGCATGGCCCTTTAAATCCAATAAACGATCAACAGTTTACTTGACAATGAAAATAATGGTGATGCAGCTGCCATGACGTGTCGCCTGTTAGTGTTAACGTGAAGCTTCAACTGTGTCCGAGAGACATACGGATTATTAGTCTGTGCGACAGCTCTCCTGTTTCCATGGATATAGTGCGTCAGTGTTTGGCTGTGCCAGCTGTTTCTATCTGATATGTGCCAGTGTGTGAATGCGCTCCCTGTTCACTGCCAGCAGCTGTGTTGGTGTGGATACGTCACTCAGGCTAAGCCGGGATCACTGCTGCTGGAAGAAGCTGGTGAACAGAGCCCACTGAATCATGGGAGTATTGATAGAAAGCTGACGACACTCAGGATGCTTCAGCTGCATTGATTTCTGGAAAGGTGACCATGGCTTCCAGTAAACAACAGTACAGTAGGGATGACACACTTCTTACTCTAGAGAGTAAGAAAGGAGAGGACTCAGCTGTGGCCTGATTCCATTTTCTGTAATACATGAAGATGCTGCGCTTCATTCAGCGGTCTGTCTGACTGGATTAGACAGGGCTCAGGAACAGGATGCATGAAATGGATTTGTGTCCTTACATAAATGAGAAGCATCTCAATGATCCAGACTCACTCACTCACTCGTCAGTCATTCAAAAAGAGTAAAAACTGGAGTTTTCCCTTTGTTTGCTAAGATCAACAGCGAGTTGCCTGGGTTGGTTCCTGCAGGCTCATCTCCGACACGACAAACCGTTATGGAGCTCCCATTTCAGCTGAATGGGATGTTTCACTAACACTTGCAACCGCTTTCATCTTTTCTCTCTTCAACTGACACTTCATCTACTTTTAGGTCTGACGCTTCGCTGTTTAAAGTGCACACACTTCAGCTTCCAGCGCTTCCACGTCAAAGGACAGTTCTTCTACTTCCATCTCTTACTCTTTCTTCTTACTGAGTTTGTCTGCTTCGTCTCGACTTACTCTTCAAACGATACCTTGAACCCTTTCAGAATTCCAACTATTTGGTTGCGTTAACTTCAGCTGTTACTCTCAGACAAGATTTCATAAGTAAAGACTTTACATTCAGTTGATGACTCATTTACAACTGCTTTTTTGCAGTTGGAATTAAGGAGACATACAGCTCAGACATACTGCATATGTTAATAAGGAAAAGCAGGCTGAATCCAAGCCAAAATGTTAGAGTACCGTGGTAGAAAGGATTGAAGAAGACTCTCTCCTGTCCGCCACACACACACACACACACACACACACACACACACACACACACACACACACACACACACACACACACACACACACACACACACACACACACACACACACACACACACACACACACACACACACACTAATCTGAGCAGCCTCTCTGGGCCCAACCAGCCCAGGAGTAGCCTCAGGGTTTTTTTTTGGTTATTACTTCTAGACAACAATCACAGCAATAAAAGGTCCAATTACTAAATGTTCAATAGCCCTTATCATAAAAAAATTAAAAAATACCAAAACATTTTCACAACATACAGTGTAACTATAGGCTTCTTCTGAATGCAACAGGGCAAATATGTAATATATATCCTGTGCTGTGTAGGTATATGACTACAGGTATATACTGTATATGGCACCCCAACCTGTTCATTTCACTGAACAGGTTGGGGTGCCTTTTGTTCCAGGCAGCATGACATAACAGCCATTCTCATTCACATCGCCCTTCTGGCCTACTGATTACATCCAGTGACCTCCTAATGTCCAGAGAGTTTCCCCATCAAACCACAGCTGTCAATCTGGACAGGATTAGCATCACCGCAGGGTGTCACATCAACTCCCAGCACTGGCTTTAAGCGAAAGTTGTCGCAGTTTTTTCAGGTTACAGGCTGATTAACACCTGGAAATACCAGCAGAGTCATCATACGTTCCAGCCTTTCTATTGGCTGTCCTGAAAAACAACAGGTGTACCGACCAGCTGACTATTGGCTGGCCAACACGCACTTAACAGCCTGAACAAAGTCGGCAGGTTGGTAAACGACACGTAGCCCACAAACACACTTTACTTTGACAGCAAATCACGTGACAAAACGTGTTGACGTTATAGCCAAGTTACTACATGTTACCAAATGTAACTTAACACATGTCAAATTCAGTACAGCGCCACTTACTCCGACATTTTCGCTCTTGCCCGGGTAAGAGGCCAGTTTCCCGCCGCCTTTAACCGCCGGCATCCTGCTTCTCTTCGGCTCGGCTGGACAGCAGCTGTGGCGTGGCGGTTAAACCCAGAACCGTGTGGATTCAGACGGTCGTTAGCGTAACCTGGGCTAGTTTTTTGAAAGGAAACATATCTTAGTGACAGCCACGGTGCTCCGCCCTCCTCGCAGTCAGGCTGGGTTCCTCCAGGCGGAAAGAGGGAGGTCCCGTCGGCTCACACACTCCGACAGCGCAACAATCATGGAAGCACACGTTTCCTGTTTCCTTCATTGGAAACATTGTTTTCTATCTGCTGGAAGTGGCAACACTCGGCCAACGCTCGTGTTAACATGTGGCAAACTTACTACTATACTAAACTGTAGGCTAGATTTCTTTTAGGCTACTGTAAAGGAGATGACACTTCACACTCCAGTTTATCACAACCATTCAACATCAACACAACTGGAGATACATGGTTTTCACTGGACAGGGAGGAGAGAAAAGTACCTAAAGCTGTTGGACTAATGTAGTTAAATAAAGTACAATATTTCCCTCTGTGATGTAGTGGAGTATAAGTATAAAGTAGGCTGTAATTGAATTTATAATTTATACTGTTTATTGATCCCTAGTGGGGAAATTACAATTTGCACTCTGTTAGTAATCACTACACACAGGCCTGAAATACACACACATGCTCAGGACCTATTCATGCACAAATGGAGGGATGTTGGAGTGAATGGGCTGCCAGTGCCGGACCAGCGCCCTGAGCGGTTGGGGGGTACGGTGCTTTGCTTAAGGGCACCTAGCAGTGCACAGTTTCAAGGGGAAATACTCAAGTACCTACAATGTGTACTTTATATATATTTGCCACTACCTTTGGCACTACGCTCATCCCCGGTAAACCAGAGTCTCTCTCTCGGTATATACCCTACATGCGTAGATACGGTTGTGTATATATGGTCTACATGTGTGAATAACGTGAAGGGCTACAGCTTACATTTCTTTGTGCAACCCTGGGTTGTCTATGACAACATGTAAATGTTTTTAGCTATATTCCACCACTGCAAGCAAGTATGATAGTTCATTTTACTTTTAGGGATGATGATTAGTGGACTGACAGAGATGGACCTGTAAGTGGGTTCCAAGCCTCACTCAAACAATTGATGGTGTAATAAAGCTCCACTGGAACTGATAAATCAGCAATTAACTTAATTAAGAAAATGTCCATGTATTTATTGGACAAGCGTATTATCAGTATTTATTATATTATTAGCTGAGCTGCAAAGAATGCCATATATAAACAATCTCAAAACATTATGTAGAATATTTTAACCAGAGCTAGATCAGGCCAATGCGGTGCAAGAAAGGGAGAACTTGTTCAGACACGTGTTCTGGGCTGCCAATAAACCAATTTTCAATGCATTATTTATCTTTGAGTGCGGTGACCCATTTATTTAATGGCAGTGCATGCTCATTCTTGCATAGGTACATTTCAGTTTTGTGCACTTCATTTCAGATCAATTTTATTCTGCTTTTCGATGAACACTTATCAAACAATACCACTGACACGGTAAAAAGCCATCTGCTTTCCCCTTTGCCACACGCCTGTACCTGTGGCTGTTGATTACCTAAATGCTTTTCCTGTGGCAATGGTCCACCCAGTGATCAAAATCCAAACTGCATATCCATGCACGTCCCTAACGTGGTACATATACAAAACAACACCCAAAGTTACATAATGGCTCCAACACATTACATTAGGCAACTCAACAACAATCATTAACTACATCAAGTTAGGTGGAGTTAAGTCACATGTGAATACTATACCATGGTTGCTTTGAAAATAAACTAACTATCCGATACATCGATCGGATCCGATATGTCGATACAGTGAGGGATCAGCATCAGTGTTGCCGTTGGTGACTCTGATGTCTTAGCCCCACGTCTGGGTTTAACTTATAACTCGCTTGGCTTATGACACGGTGACAAGACATCTTAAAAACTAGTTACTGGTTTACACTTCATGTTGATGATGCCCAGAAGATGAGTCAGTTGTGATGGTGCTACTGTGACATTAGGCCAAACCTTTGAGTTGAACAAGGTATATTGAAATGGGATGGGCACATTGAGGCGCTACGCTGGCCATTATTTGTCATCAGCGTTTCTGAGCAAGGTCATGACTGACTACATTTTAGTGATGTCTTTTTTGTCGACGATATTTCACGTTGACATCAATACAGTCAATTTTTAATAGCTTACCGTTAATACATGTAACACTTCAGCAGAGGTGTTCATTTCCAAAAAGACTTTGTTGCTTGACGGTTAAAAATGCCTTTTGAGTGAGTTTCCTCCAAGCGAAGTGATCCCACTGAATTTAAGATGGACTTTTATTGTGAAGGGTCTTTTTTCCCTCAACCTTTTTTCTACAATATTTTAGTTTTTTTCACACTTTCATATCCAACGCTGTCCAAATTCCAAACCCCAATCTCATTGGGTACCCAGGAAATCAAGTATGAAGTAGAATGGATGAATGGATCATGAGATGTTTCAAACTCAGACACACACACATGCACACACACACACACACACACACACACACACACACACACACACGTACACACATACAGAGGCTTCCCGATTTATTAGATAGATTTCACAAGTTACAATAAGCTCTTGTTCTTGCCACAATTGGATACATTTTCTAATCTTTTTATCTTTGTATCTTCCACATGCACATCTATTGTGAAATGTCGGCACATCATTTAAAACATATATTAATTAAACATATATTATTTTATTCATTTTTAAATGTCAAAGTTAAATATTTGACTGCCATGAGCTTGTTCACCGTCTTCAACAATTGACAATTGAAGATTATACAAAAATAACAAACAGAAAAATGTGAAACAAGCGACAGAAGAAGTTCAATGACAGTGTGAGTGTGTTGTTAGACCGCTGGATGAATTCAGTGCCCAATCTGGCAGAGCATACATTATCTACTGCCCTTGAATATCCAGGCCAAATTTCTCAGCAAACTCATTAAGTGTGGGCCTTGATTTAGCCCCTGATTTTGTGTGTGTGTGTGTGTGTGTGTGTGTGTGTGTGTGTGTGTGTGTGTGTGTGTGTGTGTGTGTGTGTGTAAGAGAGACTCCAGCATCCCAACCAGTCATAGAGGAGCAGCAACATCTAGAGGCAACTGGGAGAAACACACCAGACAAAGAGAGAGACGAGAAGCCGCCTTAAATCAAATATAGGATTCTAATATAATTCTTTCAAAGGTTAAATTCGGTATTTTTCAACCTGGACCCTATTTGATCATGTTGTTGTGTCTAAATAACTGATAGAAACAACAATCTTTAAAATTGATCCAATATTAAACCACCTTTGACGTAAATGGACAATTGCGCAACGTCAATTTCTGTCCACTCTTGGTTCATCTTTCCACCAGAAATAAACATTTAATTGAACCAATTACATGTGGAAATATGCTGGCTCTATACACGCTAAAAAGACTGGCTGACACACACACACACACACACACACACACACACACCAGTGTCCTAGAATTGAAGTCTGTCCTTCAGAAATGTCACACTAAGGCCAGATGGTTGTCTCCTCTCTCAGAACTGATGGTGGCTGATGAAATATGTTGTGACAGACAGAGAGGAACACACACACCACACACACTGCTGCACCATCCGTTAGTTGTGACTCATGTGGCTCAAAAAGCAACAACACCACACATACTACACCTACTACTGCAGTTTAAAATATTGATTAATGATACACCCAATGTTTCTACCCAATGTTTCTACTTTTTCAATTTTGAAATGATAGCAAGCTCTTCATCAGGTTTCTGCAGGCGTTCACATCTGTACTCCGTGGAACATCTCAGGGATGCTGAGTGCTTCTCTTTGAGCTTCATTAGCATTGGGGCTAAAAATGTGAAAGCTGCCCGAAGGGAGGCACAAGAAAATCAAATCAGATCAAAAAGAAGAAGGAATGTACTCATCATGTCATTCTGTCAAAAACATTGTAAGCACTGTCTATGAAGTGGACACTGGAGTGCCATTAAGTCATCCTCTGGATATAGAATATCCTATTACTGTATTTTTTACACAAATGTTTTTTTACATATATTTATCTGTACATATTTAAAATTTTGTGTGTACCTTGTTTAGCTTAGTTGTCCTTGTTTTAGCTGTATGTCTATGTCAAATTTCTTGTGGGTGTTCACACACTGTTGCACCAGGCTGGATTACCAACAGGGTCCTGGAAGCTCCACAGTCACTGTGTCTCTATTGGTTGTACATTACTGGATTAATTTAAAACATATATAGGGATTTCCACCTATAAAGTCCACCATAAAGTAGGGCAGGTCTTCCATACTTTAGATCGTGTATAGCTCGGTCCTCAGTCAGTATTTGGCTCACATAATCACAGCAATTGAGTAACAGAAGAACATCATTAGCCTGCCATTAACAGAGCATTCGTACATTTTAACTTGTAAAATAAGTATTTTTCAACGTTCCTGTTCATTCCTTCCATGTGAATCCGGCAAAGATGTCTATCATGGGATATTGTCTGTCAGTCTTGTGACCCACTGGGACCTGAAAGGTCTCTGAAACTGCTGAGTCGCCTGTTTGATCAACATTTGGATACGTTCTTCCATACAAATGAGAGTGGCGTCCTCCCCACTGAGCCTGAGTGTGTGTCAGTGTTTGTGAGTGCGTGTCAGTGTGTGTGAGCATGTGTCAGTGTGTGTCAGTGTTTGTGAGTGTGTGTCAGAGTGTGTGAGAGTGTGTGTTTTTTGCAGACTGCACACCCCATGCAAACATATTGTGGTGGAAACAGAGAGGAGGTTATTGGGGTGTTACTGTGTCATAATTGCAAATGAAGGACTTGGTAAATACACTCTTTTACAGAGGCACTGCAATGAAGAGAATGAATCAATCCCGGGCCCATTTCCTAAATGGAATCATAATGCAGCTGGAGAGACAACTGAGCAACACATCGATCCACAAACTGCTTTCACATTCTGAACGAGGTTATGTTTCACTTCTTTCCTCCCTGTTGTGCACAATACACTCCCACTCTCTGGGACTGAAAATAACTACACAACACAAACACGTTCCCTATGTGTTCAGTACTTCTCCGATGATATCATGTAGGAGCAAGCAGGATGACAGAAAACAGATGAATGAACAGAGTGTGTTAGTGCTCATGCTGGCCTTTACTGAACTCTGGCTGTGTGCAACTATTACATTTCCATTTAATTACCTCTTTTTTCATAGGTTAACCCACCTGGCATGTGCAAAATTATTTTTGATCCATTTAAACTAACACACAGTTACAGTGCAGCATACATTTCTTAAGCTGTACTGTAACTTTTTATTCTTGTGTTTTATTTTTAACCGTCTATTCATGTCTTTTACGAGTTTTTAATGCTTATGATTTTTAACTGTTTGTACTTGTGTTTTATCTGCTTAACTGATTTTGTGTAAAGCACTTTGAATTGCCCTGTTGCTGAAATGTGCTATAAAAATAAAGCTGCCTTGCCTTACCAATATGAAGAAATGAACTGCAAACATAATACACATAATTTATTAATAATATTAATAGCTGATAGCTGCAGTCCAACTAAGAGGAGGTTCTGTTATTGTGCACGCTGGCTCACTGTAATAACATACTAGGAAGGTTAGTGGAGCTTAGCAATCGGGAATTTCTTATTATTATTTATAATTATATTATTTGTTATGCCACCTCTGCTCTGTAGCCTCTGTAGTAGGTCAGGTAAGTTCCACTGTCTTCAGCCCCAACCAACACTGATCCAAGTGACATTCAACATGCAGTAGGCTACTGGAAACATTAAATCATTCTTTAAAGGACAATTCCGGCCAATATTTGTGTTTATCTTGATCGCTATAAATATGCGAGTGCTTTAAATCGAAAACACCCCAACGGAATCGATGTAGGCAACAGGGAGTAGCTGCAGCTACGTGTACAAGCTTCTACTGAGCTAAAACGGCAGTTAACGGGGCAAGTTTTATAGTGACTTTGTGCCTCTTAAACGACACAATGCAAATAACATGTCTGTACAACATGAACAGAGCCCTTATGTAACATCAAGATGTGTTTTCTAGTCAGGGAATGTTTTAATTCACCTACCCTATCTTGTTCTTGCCGGCGGGTAGCTTGGTTAGCAGCTAGCTCTAACTCTGTTAATTGCGTTATGTGTCTGTTAAGAGGCCCAAAAAGGCTCAATGAAACTTAACCCGTTAACTGCCGTTTTAGCTCAGTAAAAGCTTGTGCAAGTAGCTGCAGCTACTCAGTGTTGCCTGCACCAATTCAGGTCGGGTTTTTTTCAATCGAAAGTACTTCCATATTTATATATTTATAGCGTTTTATTAACATCAAAATTGGCCGGAATTCTCCTTTAAGTTTAGCAAAATACAACAAAACTTGGAAAAGATTAGGGTAAGCTCATCAAAGTTAACAGTAGGATATCCATCCCCTTCCTCTGTCTCTGTGTTGGCGTTCTAACCTCTGGTGGATTTGGTGAGGACTATGGTGACCTGGTCCTCAGATCTCTGCAGGGTAAATCCAGACAGCTAGCTGGACTATCTGTCCAATTGGAGTTCTCTGTTGACGTCTAAAATTACTTGCCAATAAACCAGAGCACATTTTTCTCCCATCCAGGAATGCTGTGTGGACTAGCCAGACCCTTCACTACAGCGCTGCGGAGGAAGATCTGGCAATGGAGACTAGGAGGAGCAAAGTGGATACATCAAGATCAACATTTTGTCCCCTAAGGTGGGGAATTTGTCTTGGGCACTTAACCCATACTGAAGCCATAAAAGAAACACCAAACAACGTGTACAACATGACACAAATACCATCCAAAAAACCATGATATCACCATAAGTGTAAAACACAACATGGTGTCACACAGTGCATAGCTAAACAGTACTTAAAAAGAAAGTAAAACAAGCAAATAAATATCAAGGCAGGGATCATGAGGACAGGAAAGACGAGCAGGAGGAGGATGAAGAAGAGGCCGATCGATGATTGCAGGAAGGTGAAACCTGTGAATGTGTAGTCCTGCATCGACCAAAGTGACATGTTGGAAGGTTACAGTGCTGCTAATCCAGCTGCAAAGCCTTCAGACCTGCAGGACGGGGAACAGCACGTGTACTAACACACCTGCACAAACCTGCTCAAACTACACTGCAGACATGAAGGTGTGTCTTTCTGTGTGATAATAGCATGGCATAATGCTGCAAACAACGTTCAGTGAGTCCCATAAAAATAATTAAAATTAAATGACAGGTTCACTGTTTTCAAGTCTATGTTAAAACAAATGTCAGCTGTATCTTGGGGCGTTTTTCCATTAATGGTACCAGTTTGAGTTGCCCCGGCTCAACCACGGTCCCCCTTCCTCCTTTTTCCGTTGCAGATTAGTACCGCCTCATGCGTGAGGCGAGCCGTGTCTGGACATCATAGCAGGAAACTGCCGTGACCTAACGCGACACACACACAGAACGTGGAAGGTGTGTTGATTTTTATTCTTGGCGTGTTTCCGACCAATCAGCAGTCTGCAGGTTTTCAAGTCACCTTTTGGTCTCGCCTCAGAACCGCGACTGAGGTAGTACTACAAAAAAGTACCTGTTAGCCCTCGTGTTGTCTTCCCGTCAAACTGAAAATCAACAATTTCGTTGAGGCTTTTATCAATGTTTTAAACTTTTTGTCATGTTTTTGTCCCTTTTTTCAATGTTTGTGTATGTTTTTTTGACATTTTCGACACTACATAACACTAACTTATTAATTTTAGCTTACAGTTATTTTTGGAATTTATGGTCAATTGACCTCATTTATAGGAAATTGTACCTGATGTTACAGTTAGAAAAGCAGAAATTAGGAATTACTTTGACTAAAATTAAAGAAATGTATGTTGATGGATAATCACCACACCATTGCCAAAGAGCGTTGTGTGGAATCAATCATGTTATTTTTGGTAATTACAGTTGGGTAGTTAAAAAGAACACTGATGTAGGACAACACATCAATTAGACCCGAGGACAATATGAGGGTTAACGGGTGCCAGGGACTTTTTTCATAAAGGAAAACCAAAAAAGACGAGTAGAGTCGAGGCGGGTTGAATAGATACCATGCAGTGGAATTAGTCTTTTTAGTATGAAATTGGGTGAACCATTCCACAGCGTAGCTCTGACTAAACGTAGCTGTCAGTGTCGTGTTGTGTTCGCTTTACTTGCTTCACTGTAGTGACCGGACCGTGAGAGCGGAACACTGAGAACTCTCTGGGCAAGTGCTCAGTGGAGACTCCACGGAGGGGGGGTCTGAAGCACAGCTCTGATGTGGGCCCAGTACAAAAATTTGTGAAGAGCAGTGAAGAGCTTTGCTAAAAACATTCCAGACACTCCTGCATGACAATTAACTTCTTCCCGACCCTGCCTTTTCTGTGTTTAATTACACAGGTCCACAGGAGGAGAAAGCAGCAATGTTCTGCTCTCCTGTAGTCAAAAAGGCCACAATTAATCAAAGAGACACAGCAACAGCAGGAGAGGAAAGGGAATCTCTATCTATAGCTCAACCTTGCATGTCTTACAGCTCCACTTCATATGGAGGTTGATGGAAAACACAAAACGAATCAAAGAAAAAATAAGAACGTGTGTTTGTTTAGAACGTGTCATCGTAGCTTTTGAACAGGGTTTTCCCATTCCTCTCACTCATCATTTGGGTGAAATGATCCTTAGGGGCCTATCTTGCACCCAATGCAGTGCATCGCCATGCCCAATGCAAGTGTCTTTGCTATTTTAAGACCGACACAGTTGTCAATTTCCTGTCGAGTGCCCACATCGTTTAAATAGCAACAGTACCTGTGCCCATCTTTGCGCCCATGGGCGTGCTGGTCTTACAGGGAGGTGTGTTGAAGTGCATTCTTGGTGTGCTGGTCTTACAGGGAGGTGTGTTCAGGTGCATTGTGGCTGTGCTGCTCTTACAGGAAGGTGTGTTCAAGGGCATTCTTGGCGTGCTGGTCTTACAGGGAGGTGTGTTCAGGTGCATTGTGGCTGTGCTGCCCTTACAGGAAGGTGTGTTCAAGTGCATTCTTGGCGTGCTGGTCTTACAGGGAGGTGTGTTCAGGTGCAATGTGGCTTTGCTGCTCTTACAGGGAGGTGTGTTCAAGTGCATTCTTGGCGTGCTGGTCTTACAGGGAGGTGTGTTCAAGTGCATTGTGGCTGTGCTGGTCTTACAGGGAGGTGTG
>NC_048411.1:3090648-3117945 GCF_013103735.1 Etheostoma cragini | reverse complement strand
CAGGTGCATTCTGGGTGTGCTGGCCTTACAGGGAGGTGTGTTCAGGTGCATTCTGGGTGTGCTGGCCTTACAGGGAGGTGTGTTCAGGTGCATTCTGGGCGTGCTGGTCTTACAGGGAGGTGTGTTCACGTGCTTTGTGGGTGTGGTGGTCTTACAGGGAGGTGTGTTCAGGTGCATTCTTGGCGTGCTGGTCTAAAGTCAATAACACAGCATTTTATTGTTATTTTAACAGAGAATTAGAAAAAAATGTGCCTAGGATCAGGCACAGCGCGCACACACTATGCTTGTTACACACAGGGACGCACAGCAGGACACGTAATGTACATGCAAAAGATTAAAAAGATTATACATCATAACAGTAATTCTCCGAGGTCCAAATGCACCTGGCTTTTAAAAGGAATGGGAGAGGACCCCTGATTGGTTGATTGCACGTTACACTCAGAACACACCTCTGGTCAATGAATTAAAAACCCTTTTGAACTATCCGCCTGGCTCCCGGTCCCTTTTTTGCGCCATCAAACTAGCAAAAGTGGATTTGGACACACCATAAACGCAGCTGCGCCAGGCTCTTCACGCCATGCACTTAGATCGTTAAAACCGGGTCCTTAATGTAACAGGAAGTTGAAACCAAAGCAGGTAAAAATGGAATAGGGAAATAACGTCTGACACAGAAGGTGTAACAACTAAGCAGTGTATATATATATGAAATAAAGGTAGTGGAAAAATGTTTCTATGGAATCCCTGAAACAAAAGATTTCATCTACTTAGTTGACTACAAATGTATGCGTTAAAACCAACAAGTTCAAGTTTAAAAGGTTACAGGTAAATGTGAATGATTTGGGATGTTTCAAAGCTGCTGGAAACAGATAAACCAGCTGTGTGGGAATGGGACTGCTCTGCAATAGTGCACGGTAGAACAGTGGAGTGTGTGTGAGGTGGAATACCTGGTGACGACAAGGGGTCACACACACGCACAGAGTGTGAGGCTGCCGGCAGTGTGTGTTTAAGCCATCCACGTGCCTCAGCACACAGCCCTCTGAGCTGTAGCCCTCCCTACAAGGAAACACCAGGTCAGCGCTCTCTCTGTCTTAATGCTACACACACACACACACACAGGGGCATCTGCACATTAGGGAACAGTAAATCCACACATGTATACAGTCATTCACGATGACACATGTAAACCAGACAGCAAGTAGTTGGAAGGTGTACTCTACAGTAATCAGAGTATGGTTCAGTAGGTTTTCACATACATATGGACTTACATATGGACTTTGCTTTGAAATATAGATGTAGATTTTAAAATAATAAAATAGAAATATGACTAATTTATCATTAAATGTATCTGCCTGCATACTGTTAGGAAATATGTTGAACTGCACAAGTGCTGCATTTTTAACACCATGAGAGAGTTTTTTACTTTATGGGCCAGGTTGCAGTATGATAAGTTTACCATTCGTTTTCTTACTTTTTTAAAGATAATTTTTTGGGCATTTTAGGCTTTAAATTGATAGGACAGTTGAAGATACGAAAGGGGGAGTGACATGCAGCATAGGACCGCTGGCCGGACTCAAACCCAGGCCCACTGCGTCGAGGGGTAAACCTCTATATATGGGCACCCACTCTACCAACTGAGCTGTCTGGGTGCCCTACCATCCATTTTCTACTGTGCTGGCAAGTTGGTTTCACAACAAAGAGTAGGGATATGGTATATTGTAGAGCGGGTGCCGGGGCCTCTTCATAGTGACGGAGTAGCAGAGGTGGATGTCTGACCGTGTCCTGGATGCAGGATGGGCCTGAGCCTCTCACAGCATGGACCACAAGTACCAGTTTCTTGAATTGGATGATTGTCGTGATGATTGAAGATGCTCCACACATGGATCTGCACAATTTCTTTTAGGTGACAGAGTTGAGATAAGCCAGGTTGTTAGCAGGGGGAATGTCTTTGTTTCTAGCTCGGCTGAAGACCGAAAAACGTAAAAATGTTGGACTGTGTCTTAGACGTTAAAGATTAGCAGAAAATGTAATGTCATGAGTGAGTTTGAATGCGTCTTGAGAATTGTGTCCTCATTACATGCAGTCAGGCTGCTTAGTTATCAGCTTGTAATTACCCATCCCTCTGTCTTTGTTATGTCTCCGACTATGGTTACCTGTCCTCAGATCTCTGCGGGGTAATTTCAGACAGCTATCTAGACTATCTGTCCAATCTGACTTTTTTGTTGCACGACTAAAACTACTTTTGAACGTACCCATGTTACACCAACACAAGTTCCTTTAATCTATTTTCTTATCTGAACTAGTCGTTTTGGTTGTTGCAGTATTAGGGACACCTAATCTGTACCTGGCTCACAGTAAATGTAACTGTTAAGACCAGTTATCATGTGACAGGCCAGTGGTCAATGTAATTTCTATGATGTCATACGCATTGTTGTGCAGACGTTTTTGTATGTTCTCATACAAACCCACTCATGAGAATGCGTTTTCTGTCACTGACACTGAGAACTGACCTATCAGCACCTTTCTCATACATGCTTATACAAAAGAGACACAGAGAGTAAGAATAATAAAAGTGGTATTAATAGAGAGAATAATCAGAGAAAATTCCAGAAAGAGAAAGGAGGACAAGTACTGTGTCTCAAATCACACACTTCTGTCTTTACACTTGCTGTTCAGAGTACCTGGTGGGTTCACACTGACAAAGTGTGACCAAATGCATCATGGTTACCTGGATACTGCACTGAAAAGGTGTGGAAGTGAAAGGAGTGTGGAACGCTGGACACTGCTTGCCCTTAACATTTGCCATCTTTGCTGTGGAGCAGAATCTACGGGAGTCCCCGTCCCTTGAGGGACAAGGAGCTTGTAATGTGGATGAAGTTATGTCACACGGAGCATTTCTAATGCAGGATTACCTCCTGAATCAACTTATGCCAAGACTCAATAGAGACATCCTCTCAATGTCAGACCTCTAGGCAGGACACACACACACGCACACACACACACACACACACACACACACACACACACACACACAGTGTGCAGATACCTCAGGGTTAGAGTGCCATTTTCTGCAGCAGATCCTCTGTCAGGGACACAGAGCTAACTCCCTGCTGATAAGAGAGAGAAGGCTGGTGCTGATAACACTATAGATTTTTGTTAATGAGAAGATAATGATACTTATTTGAATGTTTTTTTCTTCAATATTAATGACACATTAGCACTAGGTGGTAACATCAGATAATAGTATTGCAGTAGACCTCAACCTTTTTTCAACGATCCAATACTTTTCTAACCCTAACCTAGGGATTTTCATGCACATTCAAATGCTGCAAATACCTGGCATGTACCAATCTATCTTTTTTTTACCAAACAGGATTACTGGCAGCCAGAGAAAAGCACCTTCCTTTGCTACACCTCATTCATGGCATTGCTGGGGTTGCATTCATTTACTGTGTCACTCACTGTTAATGTTGGGATCATTTAGTATTTACGAATGCGAGACTAAAGCTGAGCCACTGTGCACGTGTCATGTCTTCCCAAGCTGCTGCAGAGCTTCTGTTACACACTATTAAACAATACACTACACTACCTGCCTCAGAGCCGACCTTGTAGTTATACTGCTTATGGTAAATACTGCTGTTCTGGTCCTGAATCAGTGATTAAGAGTCAAAGAGCAACTTCTGCCTCCAGCCTGTCTGTCAAGGTCACTGTGTGTGTGTGTGTGTGTGTGTGTGTGTGTGAGATTATGCTTATGGGATAGTGGCAACCTGCTGAGGAAGCCGAACAGAGGAGTGGAGAGGAAGAAAGAGAGAAGGAGAGAGAGACACTGCAGTGCGTCTGAGCAGAGAGAGAGCAGGAATATTGAAATCGGACTTTACCTCTCTCTCTCTCTCTCTCTCTCTCTCTCTCTCTCTCTCTCTCTCTCTCTCTCGGCTGCTGCCCACATTATTTTTGGAAAGGTGTGAAAACTGGCTGTCTTAACTCTGTCACACTTTGAGCCTCTAACAAAAATACATTGTACCAAGGTACCAGAAATAGATATAGGTAAAAAAAAGAAGAAAATTGAGTTGAAAAGTCAAATATTTCAAATGACAACAGCTGTGTGCTCTAATCATCTGCAGACAGACATTTCAATTTTACTCCAAAATAGATAGAACTGTAAATAAGGGCACATCTGCACTGCACTGTGCTGGGTTATGTAAGCCCCTGTGTGTGTGTGTGTGCAAATGTGTGTGTGTGTGCGTGTGCGTGTGTGTGAGCGTGTGTGTGTGTGTGTGTGTGAGTGAGCACGTGCTGGATAACAGTGGGAGTGGCGTTGCAGAGGGTACAGTAACACGCCATCACCTCATCCATCTGGCCTCCACTAATTAACACTGCTGCAGGAGACGTGCACACGCACACACAGACATCTCTCGGACTCTGAGAGCACGTGCACGAGAAGCTGAGAAGGAGGAAAGAAAAGGAAAAAATATATAATAAAGGAAGACACCAGCCGCTGCAAAACATTAGATAAGAGGGAGGAAAGAAAGAAGGTGAAGAAAAGAGGAGTGACAAGGATATGCTTATTTCTGTGTTATCTAATTACAGACATGTACACTAACAAAAGAATGTATGCTAATGCATAAACTATTTCTTATGGAGAACTTAGTCATCCCTTCCTTGTAGCGGTATCTCTCCATGCAGATAGTTTTGGGCTTATTTGTCCAGGTTTTCAGCTGTCTGTCTTTTATGATGCTGCCTCCAGCATGTGAATGGAAGTCAGTGTGGTGTGGTCTCTGGACTGATAGTAAGTGGACACTTTATCTGAGAAGGTGTTGCTGTTTTTAATACCATATTTGTTGGATAGGGGTAGAGGCAGAAACCTCAGAGACAGACATTGCAGCATGCATGCAGTTCTTTGTTTATGTCGATTAACCTTTACATATGAACACCTACCAATTTTTAGATGGGAATGCTGTATATGTGACTGGTGATTATTAAATGGGATCAAAACACTAGTTAAAAGTAACTTTGACAGGCTTTGACAAATAATCACCACACTTAAAAATCCTACAAGTGAACATTCAGTATGGTCCACATTGGGACCTCCATTCAACACAGAGTTACAGAAGAGCACAGATCCCTCTCAGAGCTCAGGTAAAGAGGGTTTACTGTATGCTAAACACTGGAATGATACTGCTGTGGCCTTCTGTTGTCATTGCAGTAAGACAATTAGGACTTTGTAACTGAAGTAAGGAGTTGCTGGTCCCTTGCTCGCCCAAAATGTATCTTTGAAACTCCAATAAGTGATCCGGATCCACAACACACTGTACTGTAAACCAGAAAATGTGCTCTTCTACAGAAGAGTTAGCACCTGGAGACCTTTAATCATCAACTCAACACTAACCAGAAAATGATCGACCTTAAATCAGTATTTCCCACTGTGCAGTCAAACTGTTGGGCTTCACTGTGCACTGCACCTTCCTCATGTAATACTCCTCCACCTAAATGACTATATACCGGGCAGTGTCACTGCATGCTGTGGTCTGGTGGTTGTGGAGTGCCACACTGAGCATGCTCTGTGTGTCAGAGGAACAAGTCAAATTGTGTACACGGGGGTGCTGGCCAATAAAACTGTGTGATTGCGCTTTTCATCCTTCGTCGTTTCATTGTCATGACGAAAAGCCTGTGCAGTTATGCACACAGTATATCACAGTAATGTGAGACTGTGTAAGTCATCCTCACTGGCCTTTTGAATCTTTGTTAGGGGTAATGAAGACTTGCAGCCCAGTGTGTGAGGCGTCTATACGTCACGATAACGGCTGCTGGGTTGTTGAATGAGACAGCAGGATGCAGAGAGGAGAAGGAGGAGTGACCCCTGAACACCAGGTCAGAGCAGGCTTTATTTCTGGCCGCTAAAAATATGTCAAGATGGCAAAAAAATGTACTTGTGTGCGTGCCTCCATGTACATGAATGAAGTGAGTGTGTTGGATCAGCTACTGTGTGTTTGTGTCAAAATGATGCGCATAATTAGTTGTGTTTCTGCCAGCACACAGGGGCAGCAGGTAAGGATCTGTAGGGCGGTACTAGATGAGTCTGCAGGATTCTCCACAGCTATGCCTTTTTAATGAAATGGAGGAAGTGAGACAGGTCAACACACCAAGCTGCTTCAAATCCAAAGTGCAGACAAAAATGGAGCAGAACAGAATTCTTACACGTACAAGGAGTGAGTCAGTGCGGTATACATGTTATGTCTAACATGTCCACATGTGAAGAGAGAGTGCTATTGTTTTATCCCCGTTATCAAGAAGCAGTAAAATACGTGGCAGTGACCAGCCTTTTCCTAAGTTCAAAAGAGAAACAGGACTAAAATAAAAATCTAATTTCAGTCTGAGCGTCTTCACAAGATACTCAACCTCAAAGACAGACATTCACCAAGCCGAGATAATTATAACAGCTTACAACTCCTATTGATATACAACATCTACAATGTCTGTTTGCTTCCTCCTAGCAGTAGAAACAACATAAACTTTGTTTTGTGTGCATCCTAACACTCCTAACACTGTAAATATTGAAGGTAGACTTTAGTTTATTAAGTGCATCTGGAAAAGAAGACCCGCAGCCGAACAAACCGTTATCATCTGCATATAAAGGATGTTCCTCACCCCCTTAGATTTTACGGACATCATCATGTTCCCAGACCTTGGCAATTAACCTGAGAGGTAAGTACAATCTTATCATAACTGATAAGAAGAAAAAAGTACCCAAATATGACCCAAATTAAGTGGAACGCTTGGCCTGATGGTCCATTAAAACATGAGGGTTTATCCTCTGGAAACAATGAATACACACAACAAATGTTGTGTAATTCTGGCCATTTTGTATTGAGATGAGTGTTAAGATCGAGCAGCCAGTATCACAATCCTGTAATCCTGTTGCTCGTCGGGAACAGAAACAGCACCTTAGAATGGAGCTATAAAAATCAACCTTGGCCACTGTGTTGTTAATCCATGTTGTCTCCTCTAGTCACACATCTGTTCATACAACATCTACTTTTTCCCCCACCATTTAAACACATGGCTCCAAATACTATCCTACTCCAGGATTCCCCGGAGGCCGCCTGAAGGCAACACGCACCCTCCCTGCTTAAGTGTCCTTGATCTTCTAGGAAGTAAATCTTCATCCCCCTCGCCACACTGAATGATCCCCACTCTACTTCTGTGTGTAGACAATCCATGTCTGGTGCCCTCTCCTTGACACGGCTTTCTGGAGAGTCGTTAGCAGGAGAAGATGTTAAGGTTCAGTCTGGTGTCAGTCAAGTGAGCAGAAGTCTGTTGTAGAATCCCAGGGCTGAGGCTTGGCTACACATCATGGTCCTGCATGGTTCCACTCATCCACATGTTCTGAGAATTTATAGAGCAGGAGCAATTGAATGTTAAAGCAAATGTGTCTTTAGCTGCACTCCCTCCAATGGTTCCAACCAATGGTCATTGAAACACTTCTATTTTACATGAAGGGTCTCAAAACGTACATGCTACTTTTTCTAATGTGTGTCCTGGTAACTTTTATAGGCATTAATCTTTTGGGAAATAATAATGACATTAGTAAGATATTAAGTCTCATAGCGAGCAGCGTAGGGCATGCAGCCTGTCAGCAGAGCCGTAGCTTTACTCAGTATCAAATAGGAAGTGCTCAGGCACAGGACAGCTGCTCAGAGCCCAATACACATCACTGTACTGTAGTTCCATTAGTAAAACGGAGGAGGGAAGACTTAAAGATACACTGCAGCTTGTGTCCAATTCAAAAAGAAACTGTTGTGTGGGTGTCTGTCTTTGAAATATCTCAGGGACCATTCATCCAATCTACTTCCTACTTGGTTTACTTCATATTTAGTGTGTTTTACATGACATACAAAAAAAATACCTGTACTCAGAGACAATTATTCATGTTTCCTAGCATTTCCATGCTCCCTGGTCATCAGAGGAAGAGTCTGATTAAACTCTGTGAACAAATTAGGATTCATGGCTGCAGTAAACCAGTCATCACCTGGTCACCTGCTCACTCTCTGACTGTTTAACAGACAGCCTGGTGCTGATTATCCCTTTTCGACAGCACTCTGCTACTCTTATGAGTTACACCTGTGTGTGTGGCAATATTATTGCAGTGTGCAGCAGTGTGTAAACGGAGAGATAGTGAATACTGTAGCCCGTGGGTCACCTTAGAGTGTCATCCATCCACACGGCCAAATGGATCAATCAATAGAGGAACATTAATCTGTAGAGGCGCTCGCCTATAGCCCCAACAGGACAGGACTGATTAGAATAAGAAATATGGACCCACCCACCCCTGGCGCACACACACACACACACACACAAAATAAAAAACGACACCCCACTCCTCCTATCTCCAGTCTAGGGTGTCACTGTGCTGACACAAACAGTCTTCACTGTGCAGAGAGCATCAGAACAACAATGTCTCCACTTTAAGCTACTGTCTACAACGAGGTGTGAACACTCAACTCACACTCTTTCTCAGCTGAAGACATTAGGAGTCAAGGTGGGTGAGGCCACAAACTGAATGATCACATGTGTGAGAACACTCAACGGGATCTACATGCATTATGTACAGCATGTGTTGGTTCTTTTAAGGCCTTGTCAGAACTAAAGTGCTGCCTTCATATCGTGTATTTCTCAGGCTGATGTTATTACGGTTTATACCTTATAATACATTATTACCAAAAGAACTGCATCAGGGTGTTTGCCTTTGCTCTCTATGTCAGTGACAGTGTCTACTGGGAGTGGAGAGAGAACATATCTTAAAATCCAGACAGAGAGGAAAACAACGGACACGTAAAGGATAAAAGGAACATGGAAACGTTTAAATGTTGGGAAAATAAGTTAGCCCAGTACAGTTGTTGCTTTTTCAAACTTTATTATAGTGCTTGAACAAACCGCACACTAGTGTAAATGAATGTTTTCAACCTGTGGGGAAAACTGTGGTGGTAGAGCCAGGTGTGCTTGTGTTGGGTCAGTGCACTAATTAGCAGTATGTAGCTGGTGGAGCCGGAGGAACACTAACTGTTTGAGGGGGGGGGACACTCTTGTGTGGCTAATTTTGTACATCAAGCAGGCATTTGCAAGGTGGGGGACAGGTGTGGGAAACTCATAGAGGCCATGCATCTGTTGTTAATTGGCTCCTAATGAATTTAAAGATGCTAAGGTTCTGTTCAACTGTACAAGGGCCCTTTTCACCTGTTTTTCAAAGGTGAACCGATAATAATCCCAAGGTACTTTAAGTCTGAGACCACCTTATCACCATTGACAAGAATTTCAGGTTGATGGATATCTTTCCTCTTGATTAAAAAGTACATGCATACAGCTTTACTTCAACCCTATTTTTGGATTTACCTTGCACTGCAGGTGATAATTGAGAGATCACAGGAGAATCCATCTTATCAGGCTTCAAGTATTGTATTTGCATTTGGACCAGATTCGTCCGACCAATCTGCATATTGTAAGGAGCTACATGCGTGACTTAGGTGTGTGTATGACTACACGGAGAGGCAACTGTGTGTTCAGAACAACAATGGCCACTCCTTAAGAAGTTAGCGTAGTTGCAGTAGTAGCATCGGTTCTGTCAGAACTGGCGAAGTGTGGCCTTGAGCAACTTGACCACTTTCTTTTATATGAGGCATGATGTCTTTTTTAAATGGGTGGGTCAAATTTTCTGGGTGGGTAAAGTTGAGAAAAGGGAGGTAACCTTATGACCCCTTATGACCTCATAAGGGGCAAGATACTTTTATTTTCTCAAAAGGCAGAGCAGGATACCCAGGGCTTGGTTTACACCTATTGCCATTTCTAGCCACTGGGGGGCCAAAGGCAGGCCGGGGGAACGCATATTAAAATTTAAAAAACTCATAAAGTGATATTTCATACCATGGGACCTTTAAGAAACCAGCTGAAGCTGTGAGGTTACCGGTTTTATGCAGCAGGACATGCTTTTTTAGACCTGTCCAACTTGTTTGTAGTGTTTTTCAATGTATCTCATTCTCTCCATTTGCTGTGTTTTCACTTTGCTTTGGGATTTTACTGTAGTTTGTATTGTTTCATGCCATAATATGGATGTAATCAATGAGATTGTTAAAGTAGCTTGTTAAATTGTTTAGAAGATGTATATACTATTTATATCCTGTTTTAAATCCACCATTTGCTTGATTTTTGTCTATTTCCCTAACCCCCAAACTGGGGGAGTGGCTCCAGCAAATTCCAGGAACAACATTCTGAGATCTCTGTCCAAAGAGTGCAGTCCTAGGAAGAGCTAAGATACTACGCAGAACCCTCAGGGTTAACATGATAATAACGATTTATCAATTTCTGTTTAGCGACACTAATTCTTTTGGACACGTGATTAACTGCGAGATCTTGTCCCCACAAGATCTCGCGAGATAAAAGGTGACAAGATTTCTCGGCAAGTTAAAAAGTGTCCCGTGATATCATTACACAACAAAAGTGCACAGCAGCCGCCTTGAAATTAGAATCCTCCGTCCGTCTTCCAAAGACTCTGACTCCAAGACCGACTGACTTACTTTTGCATAGCGATAGCAAAGAATAAAGCTGCCGGTAACACCCAGCAGTAGAACGTTAGAGAAACCTTTCAGTGCTCGCTTTTCATTTTGTGACTTTCGATTAAATAAAGGACTATTTTTCAAGTCTCATTTCTTCATTGAAGTTTTCTTTAAAATAGTGTTAAAATGTTGAGCTCGTGAGCCCAATCTCGTGTCTCATGTCTCGTCAAACCTCAATTAATTGGGCATCAGGCCGTACCGTAGTTTGGCAAAGCATGAAGCGATGCAGTAGTAACGTTGTGGGTGCCTAGCAGAAACACTATTCATAACACATATTATAACTATGATGCAGGTGAAACACACTGTATTCTTGCCATTGCTATCTGTATGTTGGCTGTGTTTACTGTCAGGTGACCTTGCCACACCTTAGCTTTAGCTGAATCGATGCCTCTGGGCTGTGCTACAGTAACGACTACCTGATAAATAGTGCAGGTTGACGATGTGTTACTCCAGCTGTGTGAGGACAGAGAGGCTGCTGTAGTGTTTGATTGGTTTATCAGCGACAAATCTGCAGCTGCCTCTGCACTCCCCCGCCGACGCCCAGCACTGAATCTAATACTGCTCCAGTCCTGGGACAAACCCATCAATCTCACACACACACACACACACACACACACGCAAACACACAGAGCTCCACCTGAGTAACATTTCAAGTAGCAGTGTCACTGTTAAATTAGATTTACAAATTCAAGTCTCTCTATATATCTCTGTCTTTGTCTGTTGTCTGTCTATCCATGATTCTCACGCGCACACGTACAAATTGTCTGTCAATATGAATAAAGTCATCTCTTTATCTTCTTGCCCCCATGATTACAGATACCCACTGCATCTGTCGTTCTACACTGCTGATACTGCTGCTAGACCTTTGAATTATAAAAAGCCTTGTCAAGCAGCTAAGACACAAACAGGAATAATGAATATGTATTTTTACAACCAAACAACGTGTGACATGCTTTAATTGCGTGCACAGATGAACTCCAGGTGGCATTCATTTCTAAACCAAATGAGAAATTCACAACTTTACTGGAAAACTCACCCAGCTACAGGAGCTATAGATTACATATTTGTGTCCCAGAAAGTACTGGTGACCAGCAGACCAGACCAATGTTTAATATTTGTACATATCTAATATAATATACAAAACTGTGCAATGATACAACCTAATTTAATTTTTTTGGGATTGAGAACATTTGTTCAAATTTGTAGTCTGACATTTTGTCAAATAAACCCAGATTTAGTAGAAGTACAGGTTTAGTCTCAGGATGTGTTTGGACTAAAATAAATGTAACTGTGACCATGAAGAGTGTAAAGACACAGCAGTGCTTTGAGCTAAATGCTAACAGCTAAATGGTAGGCTTTCCACATGGAAACATAGTAGATATGCATATATAAAATAGAGAATGTAAATATGCTGATGTTCAGCAGGAAATGCTGTCCATGTTCACCATCTTAGTGTACACTGTTAGCATGCTAAGTACAACAAGTATAGCTAACCTAATGGGAATGTCGTTGGGCTAAAAAAACAAAATTTGTTATAATTTATCCTGAGGAAAACCATGCTCCCATCAGTCATTAAGATATTTCATCCTGGACCTCCTGTTTTGACCCACAACCGCTGGGCACAGTGACTGGATGCATCATAGAGGTCTGCACGAGGACCTGAATCAGACCAGGTCCCAATTAGTGTTTTATTGCAGCGATTTGGCTTCTCTGAGTCAGTGTGGTATATTATATCATCATTAGTGATTAAGCTGAAGCTGGGTGAAGTTAACAAGATACAGGGGGTTCACACAAGAGATATCACTTGCTGTAGTTTTCCACTTTTGACACAACTATAAACTGCAGTTTCTCTCTTTGTGCTGATATAGACCAAAGCCATCCTAGACACCTTAGTACTGGATGCATAGAGATGAAACTGACTAGAACAAAGGTTAGCCAACTAAAACCATTTGTTTAAGGCTTAGGCAATGTCATACTTATATTTCAAAGGATAGAAATAGAATAAGGATAGTAGGTCCATTTAAATACAACCATATCAGCACATGGGGATGCTGGATCTTTTGGCACACCCCAAAGTGCAGTAGCCTCTCTGAACCAGAACCCCTGTACAGCCCCTCTGTCAACACACCAGCAGACTGTCACCAAGGCAAACATATATAGATGCACAAACTTCTTCTACATATTGTAAAATTTTGTAATATCAACTCAACTAATCCAATAGTAAACAGCTGAGCAAGCCAAACTTTGACAGCAGTGACACACAGAGCAAACTCTTAACACACACACACACACACACAAACACACATACATGCACACCCACACATGCACAAACAGCAGTGAGTATCCACAGCAGCCCACTGAACATCAAGTAATAACACATTGTGTGTGTGTGTGTGTGTGTGTGTGTGTCCAGCAGCACCCAGAGGCCCTGCCACTGCTGCTGCCTTGCTCCAGAGCACAGTAGCAGAGAGGTAGAGGGGAAGTAGCTTTGACTCTACCTTGCCCTCGTTCCAGCAGAAACAGATGTTACTGGAGGTGCTCAGGATATCCGTAATGAAGGAGGACATGCCGAGACGCATGGTGATAGATGAACGCCGGCGAGATATACAGATAAAAAAAGAGGAGGGATAGAGAAAGATGCAGGAGCTGTTGACAGAGCAGAGACCAAGCAAGACTGAGGAGAGAGAGAGAGAAAGAGAGAGAGAGGCTGGAAGGGAGGAGAGATGAGAGATAGAGGGAGAGAAGGAGGAGGACGGCTGCCCTGCTACTGCTGCTGCATGCAAGACCTCTGTGAGCGCGTGGCTGTGTGTGTGTGTGTGTGTGTGTGTGTACCTGCATGTGTGCTCTAATGCTTGTGTGTGTCTGTGTGTCTGTGTGTGTGTGTTTGTGTGTGTGTGTGTGTGTGTGTGTGTACCTGCATGTGTGCTCTAATGCTTGTGTGTGTCTGTGTGCGTGTGCGTGTGTGTGTGTGTGTGTGTGTGTGTGCGCGCATCTATTGCTCAGCTTTAGGATGACAAAGCAAACAGGTATACATTAGGATGAAGATGCGTCTACTGTTTCTATTCTGCTTACTGGATACAACAACTAACTTCAAGCTAGCGAGCTACATGCTGAAAATATGAAGTTTTTGTATTTTTAAGAGGCATCTCCTCTCTAACTGGGACGTTGGGGGACTGAATGGGGATGAGAAACATCCGAGACCGCTGGGACTCGTTTAAAGCAAGGGTCTCCAATGACCGAGTTAGGACCCCCTACTGCATATATTTTATACAATTGAGTTGCATATTTAACTGTGCAGAAGAGATGAAGAGAAATGCAGAAATTATTCATGCCTCATAAACATACATTTTGAAAGGCACAGGGACTTCTTGAGCTCAGCTGTAAGGCTACCGGTGACTAACTTACCTATAGTACGCTTATCTTCAATGTGTCAATCTTTCTTTCTTTCTTTCTTTTTTTACAAATAGGCCTCTTTATTGTTATGCTATTAAACTTTTGCATTCATTTAAATGTATATTTTCAGACTTTTTTTAATTTTAGAAATAAGAAACTTAAAAACTAATTATATAGAATATTTAATATAATATAGCCCAGGCCCCGTTACACGAATTCTCTGTTAAAATAATGAAATGCTGCGCTATTGATTCACTTTCAGCAGCCTCAAGCTAGAAATACGCCCAGAATGCAACTGAACACGTCTCTGTAAGACCAGCAGGACCAGAATGCGCTTGAACACACCTCCCTGTAAGACCAGCATGCCCAGAATGCACCTGAACACACCTCCCTGTAAGACCAGCACGCCCAGAATGCACCTGACCACACCTCCCTGTAAAACCAACACACCCAGAATGCACGTAAAAACACCTCCCTGTAAGACCAGCACGCCCAAAATGCACCTGAACACACCTCCTTGTAAGACCAGCACACCCATGGGCACACAGATGGGGGCAAGTACACTTGCGACGTGGACGCAAATAGAAAAGGCACTTGCGCCGGCTTTGCACCGGGCCGGATGCAAGATAGGGGCCCCTGTCAAACACCTCTGTATTATACTTGACTCCAACGTGTCCTTCAAAATACAAGTGAACAAAGTAAGGCAATTCACCAAAAACAACCCAGCTAACTGTAGAAATGTATAATTGCCCAACGACTACAGCATCAAAACTCTAAATGAATGCAATGATTGGCCCTCCTTCAACAGACTCTATGACAAGCTGCATTCAAGGGAAAGGTGCGCACTGTGAAAATCAGGATTGTAATCAGTACTGCTTGGGTGCTTAATGTTGCATGGCTATATGTACTGAAAAGTAGATAATATTGATGTATTATTGTAGTAATATTTGGCTGTCCTGTTGTCCTGTTGCCATGCATGGCTTGGGCACTGTCTTGACAATGCTTACTGTGTTGTTGGCTTCTTTCTGTCTGCACATTCTCTCACCTTGTTGGTTTCAACTTACCTCGCCAAAAACTGCTGTGGAAAATTAAGCACCTGGCTAACACTGGAACATTTAGAGAAATGTTGATTAGTGTGCGTTTACCATGACATGAAATTGTAGTGTTAGTTAAAAGTTATAGTTCTTCAAGGTAAGGTTACCTTGGTTGTCATGGTTAAAAGAAACTGTCAACAGTGACTGTCGGTTGGAGAGTAAACAGCTACTTGCATGTTTTTTTCCATCCACCCTACAGGGACCCTATAATAACGCCGCCTGACTTCTCTCTCGTTCCCGTTATACTTGCTGATAACAACTTTTTCTTGAGAGGAATGTTTCAAGCAGAGTACCAAGGCCTCAGACTATGAGGGGCTGACTCTTCACTCTCAGCTGCAAACTGTCCCAGGGAGCCCAGGAGGTCACGGTCTGAAGACGCCAGCAGAACCACATCATCCGCAAAAAGCAGAGAGGCAATCCTCAGGCCGCCAATATTGACACTTTCTCTACATCTGAGCTGGGCTTAGAAACTCTGTCCATGAACATCAAGAACAATGACAAGGCATAACTCTGACAGTGTGTAATGCCCACTGAGAACAGGATTGACGTCCAGCCAAGAATGCGGACACAGCTCTCCCTTTGGTCATACAAGGACCGCAGCATGGCGCGTAGTACCACCATGGCACCCCACACATCAATCTAGGAAATAACAAATGCCCAGAAATAGTGTTCTGAAAAGTGAGGGGAACATGTCCTCACAATCCCCAGAGATAAAGTACACACAGACACAGACACACACACATACACATCAATATGTGCATTTTCTAAACACACACGATTATAAATTAATCAGTTTGAATCCATTTATTATTCAGACATCACTAGCCTGAATGAGTAATGTGATGTGCCCACCACATTATGGAGGAACTATGATGCACACACACACACACACACACACACACACACACGCACAGTTAAATACATTGTTTATTTTGATATGTTGTTTTGTTATTTTGAGATGCATGTGTTGTGATTGACATTTCCCACAATGCCTTTCAGCATGCCAGCGGGGTGTGATTCTCTTGCTTTTAATCAATGTTGAGTGTGCGAGTGTGTAAAAATAGCCGGCTGGCAGCAACAACAGCGGCGGATAAAAAGGATTACAAATGATATTTATTATCAATAAAAACAATGAAAAAAACACAGACAAGACATCACATTCTAAAAACTCAAGAGGTTTGTTGATGCTGCTGAAGCCTTGAAGCCTAAATCAAGGGATAATAATCCCATGTAGTGTTCTGTATATAGTCTATACTGTGCTGATCTTATAACTGCCATAATTAGTGTGCATACTGTGCTGTACTGTATGTCATGTCATCAAGTCTGGAAACAGATCCACTCTTCATCATGTTTCAATTAAATGGCATTCATTATGGCAGTTCACAAACACTCTGTAAGGGTGGGCATCTGGCTGGCCTCCGGATGTTTACTTCTGACATGTGAGTGTTGTGAGACATACTATATAAGAAAATAATGGATGAGGTAGAGGTGTTCCATTCATTTTATACCACAGACCCATAAGGATCCTGAGAAGAATGTGTCCCCTGCTGTGTCAGGGTTGGAGTGCTAAACCCTGAAGCAGGAGGGCTGCCAACACTGGACATGATAATGTCGTCAGGTGAGAGTAAGCACACATGGAAGGAGTAGTTTCTGTTCGGGTTTATATATTCAAATATATAAGGAAACGCCCCCACCAGTCAAATGTAATACTGCATTTACGTAAAAAGGGACAAGAAATATAGAGAAGAAAGTGGTTATTTTACAAACCACTACAGGGATTTTCAATGATGGTCATCATATCAGCTCACATTTACAGAAACAATAGGAAATGTATAGAAACAGATATATGAAATATTGAATATATAGTCTTTGGAAGTAGAAGTACCTGCAAGACTAACAAGGGTCAACAAGGCAGACCCCCACATTTTCATGGACCCTGAAAGCCCCCGGTTCATTGTGCCAATCACTTTGAGCTAATTTGATGAAGTGCAAATTTGTTTGGGGACTTTGTTCAAGTATACAGTGACTTTAGAAGGGTCTAAAAGAAGCTCCTGCAATTACTTTCACATATGGCGCATGCTATGTGTAACTGGTTTTAATGGGATTAATTATTCACTAAGTTTTCAGTAATAATCAAGCTGCGCTGAAAATGAATCAAATCATGGAATATTATGAGGTTCTTCTCTAAATCCTTAATCGTTTTTATAAGACATCCCATGGTACTGTAGACTTTTTTATAACCAGTGAGAATTATCTTTGTAAATGCATTAAAATTACAATCCTGCCGCTCAGTGAGCCAGTAATCATGCGCGGAGCTTGCATTAGCAAAAACATGTTTGGGTGGTTGAATATTAATGTCTGCTTTTGATTTGAAGGTCCGCAGGGAGCTGAGGCATCATTAACATAAACTGATTCTCTTTGATTTTACATTGATGTCTTGACCACCCACTCAGGCTTGTTTCCCATGCACTCACACACTCTCACACACACACACAAACGGAACAAGAACTCACCGTGCAGGTTTCCAGAGTCTGCGTGGGGGGGGGATCAGCTCTCTCTTGTTGAGGGGGGCGATTCCGAGAGCTACCTGCATGATGGTCATGAACTTCTTGTACTTCATCTTGTTGCTCATCAGAGCTCTATAATTAAAGCAACGCCAGTCAGTCAATCTGTTGCCATGACAACACGCTGCTTGCAGTGGGTCCACCCGCGTTGTCAGTAGGTGTTTGTGGTCTCAGCGCTGAGGAGTGGAGGGTGTCGTCTGGAAGCCGAGCGCTGCACACAGGAGACAGAGCAGCAGTGGAACAAAGCCAAAGGACAAAACAGCCGTGTGCTGATCTGTGTTGAAGCATTACTGTTACATAATTCACATAGAAAATCCCACCACAGGAGGATAATAGTGGCACTAAGCCTCCGGGTGCTTAAAGTGATAATCCGCCACAACCACCTCTGTTTTCTTTTAGGGGGGTTTTGAGCTTGGTGAAAACTTTGGTCAGTGTTCAGTCTCTGCTATGTAACATTACAAAAAAGAACACAAATTTCTCCTGGACCAAGAAATCTGGACCGATTCCTTTAAAGGATGCATCCTAGTGGCTTTAGTAAAAATCTTAGTAGTCATTGTGCTGTTTGCCTAATGAACATTGACTTACAGGGATTTTGGCCTCATTGTGA
Source organism: Etheostoma cragini (assembly GCF_013103735.1). NCBI lineage: Eukaryota > Metazoa > Chordata > Actinopteri > Perciformes > Percidae > Etheostoma > Etheostoma cragini. Next base: position 3,099,686 of record NC_048411.1, on the reverse strand, counting down.
ACAGCTTTCATTGACTGTGAGAGAGGCAAAAGACAAAAGTAGCATGACATTATTAAAGCACCTTAAAAACAAATTGGTGGTGAGATTACATAAAAAGTCAATGCAAAGAGCGTGCAGAGACAAGCAAAGAGCCTGGAGGACATTTTGAAAAGGAACTGGTGCTCTCTCACACACACACACACACACACACACACACACACACACACACACACACACACACAAGTAAGCCAGTGTTCATTAGGAAAACAGCACAATGACTACTAAAACTGTTCTATTCTGAGGATGTCTCTAGAGATTTTTTACTAAAGCCACTAGGATGCATCCTCTAAAGGGATCGGTCTGGCCAGATTTCTGGGTCCAGGAGGAATATGTGTTCTTTTCTGTAATGTTACAAATCCACTGGCTCCCCATCTCCCACCGGATCACCTACAAAAGCCTGGTCCTAACCTACAAAGCCCTCCACCATCTGGCACCCTCATACCTCCCTGACCTCTTCTCCCCCCTACCAACCCTCTCGGCCCCTCAGATCCACCTCAGCCGGTCTCCTCTGCACCGACAAGTCCAACCTCCGCAGTTTTGGGGACAGAGCCTTCTCCAGGACAGCTCTCAGGATCTGGACCTCCCTCCCCGAAGAGATCCGCACCTCTGAATCCCTCATCATCTTCCAGACCCGCCTCCAGACCCATCTCTTCACCTCTGCCTATCCATAGCCCAACGCCCCCCTCCCTTCTCATCTGGTTTTGTTTTATTTAGTTGTCCATTGTTTTTATTATCTTCCTGCCCTGTAAAGCAGCTTTGAGTTCATGAAAAGTGCTTTATAAAGTCAATTTATTATTATTATTGTTATTATTATTACACACACGGCATTCTTATTTTTGTCAGACTGAATGAACAGTCCTCTGTGTATTAATTGTCATTACAAATCATCCACCAACATTTTTCTCTAACATTTTTTACCTTGTGTGTTGTAATAATTATTGGAGGCTGTAACTCATGCTGGGATTTGGGCTGTATTGTTAATATAATATTAATCCACAGAATTCACTATCTACAACTTCAGCAAGAATACTTTTTCTTTTTTGGGGTCTATGGATCATTTATTTGTTTATTTACATTCTTCCCTTTGAGTTTTATTATTAACTATTGCGCTGAGGGATGGGCATGTTAAATTGTATTACATAAAAAATAAATAGAAAAATTCATGATTCTTGTACCCACACATTTTTGACAAAATGGCTTACATACGTAGATTTCCCCTTATGATTTGAGTATAGTTGAGATATAATATATATATATAATATAGTTGAGAAATATATAGTTGAGAATAGTTATATATATAGTTAATATAGTTGAGAAAAGACGCAGGAAGCACTAGTAGGTTGAGGAATCAAATCTCTGGTAGATCCTGATCATGGAGTCTGCAGAGAGGACGATGAGGACTGATGCTCTGTGGGATTGTGTCATAGTTGCATCATAAGCTTCTGTGACCTGACTCATCCGTCACCACAACATCACCATGCACACTTTAAATGAATGATTCCTGGGAAACTGAGTACATAACGTGACATCAGGAGAAACCTGCTGGTAAAAAACATACAGTATAATGTGTGTTAACAATGGGAAAAGGTAAATGTCATTTCATATCACGGGCATGGTACAAAGTGAGAATTTGAAAATGTCCAAATTAAATGACGAAATAGTTTGTAACTGCCCTTTAGAACAACACATGAAGCAGTCTGTGCTTTCCTCAGCAAATCCATCGCTAAACAACAAATAGGTTTTATAATTCACACTCACACAAAAATATGCTTACGTTTAGGTAAAGATTGTGGATTGGATTAAAATATATACTTTAAGGTAAGGGGAGCTTCATCGTCATGGTTACAATAATAAACACTTGGTTATGGTATGGTATCAAAGTGTTTTTGAACCAAGGACCCATTAACTGAAAGAGATGGAGCGGGGCAACCTACTAAATATGTTTATAATTTATAACTAGGCCTACCATAACCTTTATATCAGCCTTTATGCATACCCTTTTATGCATAGAATACTAAGCTATTGAAATAAAAAATTTTAAATGATGTTTTGATGTTAAACATGCATGTGGGACAGTGAATCCTTATTACCGGTTTCTTTGGACGGCCAGTGACAGAAATTAATAATTTGGTTTCCCCTGCATTGACTTCAGGCCCCCTGTTGATCATCTCTGTTTCATCTCTGTCTTGTTCTTTTAGGTATGAATCTAATATAAAAACTATTTGATTGTCTTTTCTTAACACTTTTGTCGCTTTCCTGACTTTTTTGTCACTTTTTCTGATGTTTTTATCTACTTTTGTATGCGCTTTTTGGAGTTTTTTCCCCAGATTTTTAAAGCTTTTTCAGACATTTCCATGTCATTTTATCATTTTCTTTCCAATGCTATGAAATTGATTTCAACCAAATGTAATGAAAGTAGTGTACCGATCGTTTTTTTTGTACTTGTTATGACCGCTGCAGGGAACCATCCCCTCTTAGTTATTTATTATTTTTGACAATTTGGTTGAACGAAACCCAAATTTCTGATATAGAAACCTTTTGAAAATGGGCCAAACGGGAGGGTTAAAGGAAACAAACACTAACTGTGATTAAAAAAAAATAGGAAAATTAACAGCTGTGTCCTGTGCATTGAGCATCGCTCCACCCCGACCTTTGCTCCGGTCTTAATCCTGACGGCCACTAGAGGGCTCTGTCCCTGGATAGGATATCAACGATGCCGTCCTTGATGGAGGACAGTGTGTCGCAGAAACACTACACTGCATTGAAACCAGGGTTTTGCAGAATCAACTAGTATTGAAATGCAAACCCTGGAGCCTTTAATGTGGAAAAGCATAACAGGAAACATGTTACTGGGCTCGGAGGATGGATAACACACGGCTCTGTCCCAACACAGGCACCATTAAAGTTCAGTGTGGTCCCCTTCTGCAACAGGCCAGGTCCCCGTCAGCCCACAGTGCCACACAGTGGCATGCAGAGCCCAGTCCCACATCAGTCCTGCTGCTGCTCATATGGAATATGAAATCATTCATAAAGAAAAGTTACCTGTCACTGGAGCGTTTGTGTTTATGCAATTAGACAGTAAGGTTCAGGGGTTGAAGCTATATGTATGGAACTGGGCTGGAACAAAAGAAAATAAAAAAAAATATTTTAATTATAATTTAAAGCTATATTGCGTAGTGTTTGCCGCCCACATGACCAATTTTAAGTAATAACCAAACTGTCAGCACGTCCACATGATAAAAGCCTTCTGTGACCACGCACAGCTCTGAATAGTTGTCATCCAAGGTGGAAAAGTTACTAAATTTAGATATATTGGAGTACTAATGGATCAAAATCTTACATTTTAATAAATGTGAAAAAGGTAAAAAGCATCCAATGTAAAACGTGGACAAATTAAAAACTTGTGGATTAAAAGCCAATTCTGTATGATACTGACGAAACATGGTCTTCTGGGTTTGGAGAGTTTTAATTGTAATGCTTTGGATAGTTTTTTTAAATCCTCCAGAGATGAGAGTTGATACTGCCCCTTCCTCGCAGTCAGCTTTCTCAATGAAAGCAGACGGCATCAAGAGTCTGGCTTAAAGACCAGTTGATATAACCACATCTACATCTGAAGGGTTGACACATATTTAATAGCATTACAATATCTATGCACATATCTGTTTTAGGCCTGTGTACATACATATATGTCTGTCTTTGTGATGCACTTTGGTGCTTTTAAAGTGCTGTAAATGAAATAAACTCAACAATACGTTATTATAGAACACATATAGATCACTTATTATTTACAGCTGCTCCCCTCAGGGCGTTTCCTGTAACGTTACTGTACAGTTGTGCATAAACACTGTGTCTTTGGCTCCTATAGGATCTGACAGTGGTTGGATGAGTCGCAGTAGTCACACTGTAGGCTGTCATTTGTGGCTGTGGTACCTCAGGAGTATGGCAAGTCAGATAAGTCCATGGTTTTACCGAAGATGATGGAGAACTCTTTAGAGAGCAGCTGGTGTAGGCTCAGACCATCGTGAGAGTACACCCAGCGTTCACCTGTCCAGTCGTAGCGCTTTGGTCCACTGCAAGAGGAGACGAGCAAGGAAATCAGCTCACATGTGGTCCTTTCAGGGGATTTTTTACAGTGTCAATTAAAAGAAAATGAACCCTTTAGATTTACCCATGTCAGTTAGGAATAATTCATACAAGACACTTAGATTGATCGACATCAAAATCCCTACCAGAGATAAACACTCCTTACGTAAACTCAAACTTGTGTTGTGCTTCTTGTAGTCAGCGTGTTTGGGCCGGCGTGGACGGCGAGATTATGCAACTGCGCCCTGGGCGACTGTGTGTGAGTGTGTGCAGAGGGTCTGAGCACTGAGCCATGCACCTCCAAGGTTTTGTAACAACGCAGACACAGCGTGGCAATGACTGGCTAAAGAAGACAGCAACCAGTCCTGCAAGAGGGAGTTGAGGTGGAGGCAGTTCAATCATACAGATACCTCGGGCTGGGGCTCGAGAACAAACTGGACTGGACAACACACACCAGCCACCAGGACAGAAAAACACACAGCAGGCTGTACTTGTTTTACCAGTCTGTGGTCACCAGTGTCCTTTCTACTCCGTGGTGCGCTGGGGGGGCAGCATCTCCAAGAAGGACCCCCCCCAAGGCTGGATAAACTGATCAGGCGGGCCGGTTTTGTGGTTGGCATGACGCTGAACTCGTTGGTGACGGAGGCAGAGAGGAGGACACTGGACAAACTGCTGGACATTACTGACAGGGACAGCCACCCCCTGCACACCGTCATTAGCACCCAGAGGAGCCTGTTAAGCGGAAGGCTGCTCCTACCCAAGTGTAGGACCAGCAGACTCAAGGACTCCTTTGTCCCTCATGCCATTACACTCTACCACTCTTAACACTAGGGGGAGGAGGAAATAGAGCAGAGAGGACAGTACATTTACACACCTGGACACTTTAACACTAACACTTGACTCTACACTGACACTTTGATCATTTATGGTAAATGTCTTGTTTTACAGCCAAAGGTTTTTTTAATTGTTATTATTATTACTGTCATATTTATACTGTCTTCCTCTTTTTCTCTCTATACCGTATCCTTCTTGCTAAAAACGGATGCTAGAAATGTCAATTTCCTTGCGAGAGACATCCCAAAAGGATTGATAAAAAGAAGTTTAAGAGAAGAAGTCCATTGTTGGAGCTCTGACCAACACTGACCACCTCTTTGACCGCCGCTGTGACCAATGCCGATAATTTGACACAAAATATGGATTTGAAAATGGTCCTCCAGAGTCTATGGTCAGACCTGCATCAACAAGAGCGGGCCTGCTATTCAGAAAAACAAACCATAGAATGTAGTCATTGGGTTGGGTTTAGGCTAGGGGCAAAGTTCAACTCATTGAAATGAGAACTAGGGAAAAAAAAGCCTTTCTTTATCACATTGTTTACACTCCCATTCGCAGATACAGAGCTGTGCAAGCTTGTGATGCTGCTTAACGAAAGCCTTAATGCGATGCATGCGAGGAGCTCATAGCAGGCCTTCGATGCCTCTGCAGGTGGCCCTGTGAGGGCCATACAGACCCTCGGCTGTCTGGTCCAGCCCCAGCTAGTTGGTCAAGCTACTGCGGGTAAAGGCAGTATCTGCCCCCACACACCACATGCTTGGTCAGCTACCCTCCTCACATGCTGTGCCAGACAGGCACTGGTTGCTGAGATCTGCCTGATCTGCACGTTCTGTTCTTTCATGAAGCAACATGCCATTTCAGATCCAAGACCCTCTAAAATTGTCATGTGCTGTAAAGTACCAGAAATGTTCTGTTCCGTACAGTACCTTCTTGAGGTCTTGCACCACAGTACTAACGACCACAACAACATCTAAATCACCAGTACAAATCAATATTGTCTGATGACCGCGAGTGACATTCCACTGTCAGCCTCCGCATGGCTGCATGGAGACAGAGAGGACAAATCCTGGAGTGACTGCTTAGAACTCCATTACCATGTTTGGTAACAAAATACTACCTATACTAATAATTGTAGGGGAGCGTCAAGCATACGCAACACAATGCATTTGTACATAAAGCAGAATCTGCTTTGTAGTCATTTGTTTATGTGCTAAAAGTGTGATTTAGAGAACTGTCTCACTAGCAATGGGAGTAAACAGAGAGAGAAAAACCAGTCTTACCTGGTGGGGGAAGACAACCAGATCTGTCTGTTTGGCGTCTGTTTGTTGATGACGTAGGTGCCGTGCTCCCTGCCCAGCTTTACCGTCAGAACGCCACTCTGTACATCAATCAAAGACACAACAGAAATATGTTAACACATTTCTTGTGACTAATCAAATGTAATAAGCCAGTTCAAGCACAAACCTAAATGGGAACATCCTGTAACTTGTTTGTTTGATCTGAACCAAGAGAAAAGTTAAAACAATTTAAGGCATAGGAACGTGTTGGACTATTCCTTTAAGAATGCCAATACCTCCATTAAAGCCACTCTGTAATAGGGATTGTACTGTGGAAAAGAAGGATTGCGGACCTGGAAACCAGATGGCTCTGCCAGCCCATGTGTCAGATAGTCTGGCCCCCCCTCCCATTCAGACAGATTCACAGCCGAAGAGGACCTGGACAGGCCAATCCCAACCGTTTATCTCACATCGGGTGGCACTGATGCAATGACAGAGTCATGCTCGAACCTAGTTACTGGACCTAATTAGCATTCTCATACTGACAAACTAGGCACTGCTGATCAATTACGAATCAAGATTCGGTTATGTTGTTTCCTTGCTCTGATTGGTTGTAGGTTGCGTTTCATTGCTGTAATTGGTTGTAGGTCTATTCAACTGCGTGTAGAGGCTTTTCCTTAAAAGTGTAAATCTTTTGTGAATTATTCATACTTGGCTGGAGGATTGCATTTACAGGTTAGAAACAAAAAACACAAAGCAGAAAGTTGAACATTCCGTTAAGATTTACTCTAGCCTCTTTGAGACCCTCTGCAGTACAGCTCCTGGTATGTGTGTGTGTGTGTGTGTGTATGTGTGTGTGTCTGTGTGTTTGTGTGTGTTTTATGGCCACATATGTCACTACAGTCAGTTAAAAAATGGGGTCAGCTGCCAAGATTGGAACACAGGCCAATCAGTCAGCGGAGACAGCTGCTGTCCAACCAAAAGAAATCTGTGGAGGGGACATCCCTGAGGACATCTCACAGTGCCAGGACAGACATACTTCATACAGACAGACAGACAGACAGACAGTGCAGTGTGATAACAGGCAGAAACAGGAAAGTAAATGCACCTTTTCCTCTACACATGCACTCATCTGTCAAAAATCATTCTGACACACACAAAGACACACACACCGGTGACATAGCAAATCTGAACAGAAGATGACACACTCACAGATAGCATGAGCTTGTAGGAACACATCATAATACTGTTCTGTCCAATTGTGCGGCGTCTGAAGGATTTATTTCCAGTTCAATCTTACTGAATCAGACACTGAACAAGAGCTGAGCTGTGCTATATGCTGTGTTTTATTTAACGTTTTCTTACGATTTTGTCCCTTTTCAAACACTTCTGACGCTTTTTTCATTGTTCAACACTGTAACACTTACTTATTACCTTTAGTTTTACAGTTGCTTTGGGAATTTATGGTCAATAAACCTCATTAATACAAATTGATACCTAATGTTTGAATTAGAAAAGCAGAAATTCTGAATTATTTAGACTAAAATTAAAAGAAATGTACGTCGATGGATAATCAGACTGGAATATGTCAACTTTTACTCAATACTATTTCACTTTGTATATAGATATACACACACCGTATATATATTTATTATTATTTTACTCCATATTTCTCACAATGACAACGCTAACATGCTAATGTATAGCAGGTATGTTTACCATGTTCACTATGTAAGCAAGCTAACATTTACTAACGAGCACTAAAAACTAAGAAAATCTGTAAAGAATTTAGTTGTTGAAATGTTTTATTAAAAGCTCCTCTCTATGGAAGGCTATGAGGTGGTAGCAACGTCAAGGTGGTGTTGAGCAAGAAACACTGCCCTCCGTCCCACATGGCTGGTGCTGGTCCAGAGTGGGAGTTCATTTCTGTAAAGCTCCATCCTTTTCTTACTTAGTGAAGCTGAAGACTTTCAGTGGGATTATCTATTTACCATAAATGATTTTGATGTCAGATTCAGACTGGCTTGTGTTATCAAATACGGTGAGTGCTGTACATCACATCTGAAGAAGCAGGCAGCGCTGCCTGATGGAGTCTCATTAACACACGCTGTTCAATGTCACATGTGCATCTTCTCCAATGTGTTTGTTAGGATAATATGATTTTAACAGTTAAGAGTCCTTGTGCTTGCAGCTGTGACAGCTTTGTTTCAGAGCAACAGAGGTGGTGGGTTGAATCATAACAGGTAGGAATAAAACTACACAATGATACCCCAACAGGGAAAAATAACATAAGCTGCTCTGACTTCTCACTGGCCTCTTGCTCCCCCGTTATCTCGCAGGCTGCCGGATTCTTGCGACATCATACAGATCTAGTCAGGCTTCAAGTAATTTGTGTCCGATCCTACAGAGGTTAGCGTAGACCCTGCAGTCGCATCACTTCTATCACGACTGGAGACGATTTCTTCATTAAAAGAAGAGCAAAGACCACCACTGAAGACTTCTCTCCTTGGAAAAGATGTTCTCGTTCTTACCTGACGTTACGTACGGTTACAGTAAGGTTAGCTCCCTGGTGCTCTCTACCTGTCCCTCTGTCCGGAAAATGTATCCTCCTCTCTGATAGGTCAGGCTGTGTCTCTCACTGCTTCTGTGTGACTCCAGGATTTACAGCTTTTAAGCTTCCTGCCAGATCAACTAAAGCGTCTGCCAACAAGAACAACAGGCTCTAAGTGTGTTGATTCTGCTGGCAAGAAATCAATAAGGCAGCAGAGTCCAGCAGCCGAACATCGAGGGGGGGGGGGGGGGGGGGGG
>NC_048411.1:3032737-3090609 GCF_013103735.1 Etheostoma cragini | reverse complement strand
GGGGGAAGACACATCTAGAGCCTCTGCTGTAGTCTCTCCACCAAACGGTCAGTGCATAAAATACATCACACTTCTCTCTGGCTTTTGAAAGTTTAGAACTGAATTTTAACTGTGACAGCTGTATGAGAGTTGATTTTGTGTTCCTGTGTACTCTTCCCTTGAGTGAATATTTATGAAGGAGCAACCACAAATGTTTGACTGGACAGTCCCCATTAACGTCTACAGGAGGTTCAAGAGGGCTGAGTGATTTCAGGTGTTGTGGAGTTCTGCTGCAGATGTGGAAAAAAATAGTATGAAGCCATTTTTATGACTCGAGGAAGCTGTGTGAAGTCTAATGAACTGCTTTAGGTGATGTCACACAAAACACATAACCACGATAATAAGCCAGTCACCAGGTGAGTGGCCTGATCAACTGAAGCCCATCAACCTATTATAAGTGTGTAACAACAACAGTTAATGCAGTCAGACGTGCCAAAGTGGCAATGAACAGGAAATAGCCTGACTTACAGAGAAGAAGACATCGTACTCTGCTCCAGTGAAAGCGTCATCCATCAGGTCTTCGAAATAGTCCGTCAGAGCGTCCAGGGTCTCGTCTGCCAGCTTCTCATACGCTGCTTCAGACAGCTCACTGGAGGACAGGGACAGACAGTTATATGTTAGTCTAACCACTCAGCGCCGGCCAGATGGCTGATGCTTACAAAAAGAAGAAAATGTGGATTACCTGCCATGAACAGCGGGGGGTTTCTCTAGCCTTAGTGATGTCACATGGATGTTTTTCCTCCACCTGTCACCATCAACGCTGCTATCAAACCACTGAAATAAAAGACAAAAAACAGCTCACATCATGTACCTGATCATCACAATCAGTTGTATTAACATATTTGGGATTGTTTTTATTTTCACATTTTCTCTGCGATGTATGCATCTTTATATAATTTATTTCCATCACTAACATTATGTTTTGGGATTTATGAGAAGACAGCATACAACCATGGACTGTATATGCCTACAACATGTGTACTGTGAGGTGTTGCCTTAAACTTAGCGACTTTTGAATGGAGTCTGGTGGTGGCAGAACTTACTTTGTTGTGAGGCCGACAGATGGGGTGAAGCGCGTGCGCAGTGGACGGACGAGACAAGCTCCTGAGCTGGAATATTAAATATTAATTAGAGTTAATATGCGAGTTAAATCAATGTTAGTAATATATGATATGTGATACAACAACTGGCGTTAGCTACACAGTCAACATAGCAATAAAGTGCGTCGTCAGCTCTTATTGACACATAACGTTTGTTAGATAGACATGCTATGCTATGCTATGCTATGGAGCTATGGCTACCTGGGTAAACAGGTTCCTGAGTGTGTGCGGGTTCACCGTGTTGAGCCGTGAGTTCGTAAGATGACATATCTGCCAATAAATACATGGAGACTTAGTGAAGAACAGCATCATGTCCACTGTAGCCTTGAATGGTCCACCACTGCTGGGGACTGGGGCTGTCACTCCCCGATGTAAATCAAGTGCAGATTTGTGTCGCGCATGCGTCACTTTGCTACGAGTGAAGATGTGAGTTGCGCATGCGTCACTTTGCGACAAGTAGCCTACAAGAAGCTAACTTCTGTAGTGTCAATACAGTAAAAATAGCCCTGCTTAACCAAGTTAGCATCAAACATAACAAAGGCTGTCAGTTGAATGGCGTTTTGAGCTAACGTTAGCAATAAAACTATCATAGAAAGCTAAGAGGTTTTTGAAATTCTTCCCATGTTCTGTGTGTGAGGTTTTCTGCTCTAGGGGCTTCTGTTGCTGCTTCCGGCGTCGGCTTCTTTGAGCATTATTGGCTGCTGGTAAACAACGACTTGGCGCATTACCGCCACCAGCTGGTGTGGATGTGGATCACAATCTCTATTAAATTCAATGACTAAAACTTTGACCAATTAAGATTATTTATAACTAAAACCGAAGTAAACCGTGTTTGCTAAAACGTCTCTGGCACTTAATAAATAAATATAAATGCATACTGTGGTAATAATATAAAGAGTACAAATGTTAATCAGAATCAGCTTTATTTATTTATTATTTATTTATTTATTTATTTATTGATGGTGGTGAAGATGATGATGATGGTGGTGGAGATGTGTGAAAAATAAATAATAAAACAAAATAACCTAATAATAAATCAAAAGAAATACATAGCTAAATGATACCTTACCAATCATTATAATTTGTCTATATACTGATATATAATCTGATACTGAAATGTGATAATACTCATTTCTCGGGGCCTTTTGTAGAATAACCATAATTCTAGAATAACCAATCATTCTGTAGAAAACAGCACGAGGATGTGGAAGGTGCAGACAGACTGTGAGGCGTTCAGGCTCTGCTGCAGAACTGATCTTGGTATTGATCAACCTTTTAAATCTCTGTGATATATAACATTACAATTTTATCTCAAACCCACAGAATATTATTTAAAATTCCAGTTTTCAGATGACACACAATAATACAGCAGATATGACACTGTCAGACCGAGTGGAATAAGAACATTCTGGATAATCTTGCAGCTACTTCAGAGGACAAAAAGGACTGGTTGCTTAATACACAATGATATGCAAGGATGCATTTATGTCCAGCCCAAAATACAACATCACCAGGTGTATTCTCATGGAGGCTACTGTTAAAACGAGCAATTCAAATTCTACAGAATAACACAAACAGTCTGTGATAATGTGTGCAAAATAAATAGCACCATAAGTTTCCGCAAGTCATGGGAGTGTCCAGTGTTGGACAGCCAGCGTGGACCCGGGGCTGTCTGCAGGGCGCTGCCTTCACCCCCGGACAGAAGAGTGTGCACACGTTGTGCATGTGGAACCAACTCACTGAGCTCCTCAGATCTGCTTAACTCTGCTCATGGTGCTGTGTGCTAAATACTGAGTGCTGCTCACTGCACTGTTTCACTTTTCCATCATGTTCCTCAGATAGAAATGCAGTCTAAATAGTGTTGTTTTATCATCCGGGACATGCTGTGTGAGAACACCATGTGCTGCGACAATACTTCATTCAGTCCATTTCTTCATCGTGCCATTACTAAGATTTATATCAGTCTCCTAAAGGGACAATTTCTTGATGATTCAGCAGAATATCTGAATAGCTAAAAAACAGTCTGAAGTGATGTTGCTCTGTGCAGTGACTGGGCCGCCTGTGTAACTGCACACCAGAGGGGAGAATGCCTGAGCATGCCTAGAAAGTTTCCCGACACTTTATTGTCTTTGCACGAACACACTGTGAAATTACATTGGTGGCAATCAGAGCAGCAGCAGTAAAAAAATAAATAAATTCAAGATTAAAAAAAAGGCATTGTATATTATACTTGTGAGCTCTATAAGTAAGAGCAAAGTTTAATGACTTTTTGTGCGTATTAAATCATAGGTGAGTTATGCTGTTCAATCTTGTACTTTCCTCACATCATTAATTACAGTAACTCATGCAGTACTACTTACCTGTATTACATTTACTGTAACTCATGCAACACTACATACAGTACATCTATTCAACTTACAGTAACTCATGCAGTACTACATACTTGTTCTCAATTTAAAGTAACTCATGCATTGCTACATGCATGTACTGTTTTTAAGTTACAGTAACTCATGCAGTACTACATACCTGTATTTAATTTAAGTAACTCATGCCGTGCTACATGCATATACTGTATTTAATTCACAGTAACTCATGCAATAATACATACAGTATATGTATTCAATTTACAGTAACTCATGCAGTGCTTGCATGTACTTTATTCATTTTTACAGTATCTCAGACAGTACTACATAAAGTATTCATGCTGTGTGTGTACTTTTTTTACCATAAGTGTTGAACAGAGACGCGAAGCCCTGCCTGTTCTCTTTCTGCAGAGCAGCTCACTCCACATTATTCATAAACCGTCCTACCAGGGGTTAGCCAATCAGTCCGCTCCCAACTGGTGAGATGCGTTGGGCCCTCATCTGATTGGCTGGCAGCTTCTCTGGTGACAGCTCAGTGGAGGATGCCAGACTCTGCTGATCAGATCATTGGACAGGCTGTGAGGAAAAGGGTGAGAAACTAAAGCCCTGTAATCTCATTAGAGGTGAAACTTTCACTAACCTACAGCTGTCATTCATTGATTAGATTGATCTGTGCTAAAGTTAGACTCCTGGGCTACACCGGGCCAAACCAGGCCACTGGAGATCTAAGAGCAGGGCACCCAGGTTTAGGATCTTAAGAATGTTGGATTCTAGTTACTACTAATATATGGAGCGTTGCCAGAATAATCACTCATTAGTCAATCTCAATAGTTAGTAATTAGTCATTAGTTTGTTGTAATTTGACTCATATTTATATACAAAAATATATTGTTGATGGTTTTTCTTTTCTCTTTTGGAGACATATTTGGGAATCCAATAATGAATTAGTAATTTAACATATTAGCACAACATTAACTGATATTATACATTGTTTTTGAATTAAAAAAAGGATTTCTTTTTCTCTCTAAACAGGGAAACAAAGCCATGCCACATGATCAGAGACTAATGCTGCAATCAACCGTAGCTACTTGGTGGTGCCTTTACTGTCCCGTTATTTTACATTCCAAATTCCATCTTAAGTTCAATTCATGACAAAGCATCAATAATAACAGGAGAATGTGTCATTGTTAAGTCCTTTCTGATTTATTAAAAAATATATCCAAAATATTTGCCATTCACTGGTACAACAGGAAGCCTCGCTATAACTGAATTCAATAAATCACACATCTGCAGCACATCACAAGCACACTGACATCACTTTGTTGATGGGTTAAAGTGCCTGCACACTCTCTCACACACACACACACAGACAGGTCTGTGAAACAGTGCAGAGGGGAGTTGCCTTTGTTTCTTTATGGTAATTATAGAGTTCAATTCCAACATGAAGGGGCAAGGATTTTTTAGCATGGCGCCATTAGCAGTGTAGGCAACTCAAGGATTATTTATGTATCTTTCCTTCTTCTCTTTAATTAAAGGACACACTCATGACTTTGTCCTCCTCGCTTGTTCTGTACCGAAATGAACTGCCTCTAAGTGAGGCTTGCAGTCTTGGCTTTAAAGCGCCACTAGGATCCAGAAAATCAATCATTCATACATTCATTCCTGAGCTCAGTCATGGTTAATCTGTCTGTCTGCAGAGGTGGAACCAGGACTTGAGTCTTGGCCTTCTTAGCTCCAGAGATAAGCGCCCTGATGAAGAACGGTGCAGAATCTGGAGTAGTTGCTAAGGCAACACACATTCAACAATCACAGATATTCATTGTGTACTGTATGTGTTCACAACGCTCCATTTGGCAACAAAACAGCAGAAATACTGTATGTCATCAGAACCCAAGCTGTTTGTTTCCCAAAAACCTGACAGCATTCTCAAAAGTGGAAATAAAAGAAGTCAGTGATAAAGTGCTCCGAGCCAGCCCCATAGTACACAAACAGATACAGAAAATGAATATACTGCCACAGATTAATTTTCATATCCAGCAGTGACATTGGTCAAAAGACAGCAGTGTCTCTTTGAAAGCTCTTGGAAGACATCAGAGCTCTGCTTTCTTTGTGAATGATTAGTCCCTTTACATATGGTCCATACAGTGTGTTCCTGGGTCCAGCAACTGGGCTCAGGAGGCTTTCTTGGTGCATGTTCCTGGAGTCTCCTGGAGGTTCAACTTGGATCTGCAGACACAATTCATGGATCACTTTCCAGCATGCTGTATGTCAAATACACACTGCTGATACATTGTGTATCAATGGCAAATAAGCTAACATGGAAATGGCACGATGACTGTATGTGTGTCAAAGGTATATATATTTTAAAATATACCAAGGATAATTACTAAGGCATACTAAGTAAGCAAATACTATAGCTGAATAAGGCTTAAACAGGTGGTTTATAATTTTTATAATTTAATTTATAATTTATGCTCTTTATCGACGCCCCATGGGGAAATTACAATTTACACTGTTATTACACACTACACACAGGCCTGAAATATACGCACACATGCTCAGGTCCTATACATGGACTAATGGTGATGTGTCAGAGTGATTGGGCTGCCAGTGCTGGACCAGCACCCTGAGCGGCTGAGGGGGGTTCGGTGCCTTGCTCAAGAGCACCTTGGCAGTGCTCACCTTAGTTTATATTATTGGGCCGGTTCAGACTTGCCTGCAGAGCACACTGCCAGGATCTGAGCCATAAATAAATGCATCTGGATCACAAGTATTATAGGGTCACTTAGTTTAACTATGGTTGTCGCCAGTGTTGTAGTCAAGACCACCTAAACCGAGACCAAGTCATCACCAAGACCAGAGTGTATCGAGACTGAGACAAGACCATGACTTTGAGGGGTTGAAACTGAGTCAAGACCAAGGCCAGACCGGTGCCACAGCCAGAACCTTTTCTTCTGTCTCCCAAATTCACTTTCTTGAGAGGGTGTGTTAAAGCTATAGTGTGTAGTTTTGGTTGCCCCTATGAGGAATTCAAAGTAATGACAATAATGCTTTCGCTGCGTCCACATGGTACAAGCCTTCTGTGATCGCACACTATCACTTTGGTGTTACTTTGTGTAAACAAAGGTCTCTCAGCTAACAGTTTGTAGTAATAATAGACCTGGCCCTATGCAATGTATATTATACATCCAAATCCATTAGTCTGTGGCATATCTTCTGGATGTTGGGACCAATGAACATAATCATGTCAGTCTGTAAGTAAGGTTCCTTGCTCTCACCTGTTGTGTGTCATGTGGCTCTTGACCAGGTGTCCTGCAGAAAGAGCAGCCATCAGTGAGAGCTCTCCAGCCAGCACGGTGGCACACACCACCCGGGCCAGCTGCCGGGCGTTCTCTCCCGGACAGTCCTGACTGGCTCCCTGCACGCCCAGCATCTACACAAACACACAAAAAAATGTATCTTGTTAGAATGAATGTAAATTACTGTTATCTGTGTGTGTGTGTGTGTGTGTGTGTGTATGTGTACCTGGAGACAGGCTTGCTGGGGGGGCAGACTGGTGCCCCCTCCCACAGTGCCCAGCTCTATGGACGGCATGGTGCAGGTGATGTACAGGTCCTCCCCTGTGGGACCGGATGCCTCCATCAGGGTGATACAGTTACTGCTGCCCACTGACTGGGCGGGGTCCTGGAGGACACATACACACAGCCACATCCATTAAGGCAGGAAACACAGGAATACATGGGAATAAACACATGCACAGTATTGTCCTCCTACTGTACCTGTCCACATGCTATGTAGATGGCCGCCACCAGGTTGGCAGCGTGAGCGTTGAATCCCCCGATGCTCCCCGCCATGGCTGAGCCCACCAGGTTCTTACTGATGTTCACCTCCACCAGGGCCCCTGTTGTCGTTTTCAAAACCTTCAACACAACGACACTTTGCTGTTACACAGTCGATATGAGATCAGATGGCTCTGATGTATACAAACTAAAGAAATTCACATAAAACTACTACTAAAAAAATATTTATCTATTCAATTTCCATGTGCAGAAGCAGATCACGCTATGAAATCTAGTTTTACCATTCATCATTTCCCTCTGTGTGCCTTTGTAATGTCATACAGATCAAAGTACTAAAGCACATTTTCCCTGTTGGTTTGTTTTCAATTGCTCACACCATACAAACCGAGTAAGGGCTAAAAACATCAAGTGTGAACTGCCCATGTAACATTATTTAAATGAAAGGATCCGAAGAATTTCTAGTACGCCTAACAACAACCCTTACATGCCCATATAAACGTTTGTGGCTGTCCTTTTAGGACAGACGTTTCCTTGCTGAGCTTCAGCGTATGGACAGGAATGTACTAACGACATATAGTATAAAGTATATAGAATATAAAGTTTGAACCCTACCCGCTGAATCCTGTTTGCTACCGTTAGCACCCACTGTTGCCCACTAGTGAAAGAGCGTGCAGCAAGCAGCTACATCTTTATTAAAGGCTGTCCATTTATAACCTCTTTTTATTGGTGTCCCTTTGGGCCTTCTCAGTGACACTTTTAGGGTCTATCCACAAGGGAACGCAATTTATGTTCTGTTCCATTTCTGGCCACTGGTTTGAAGTAAAGCCAGTTAAGACCTTACAGAGTGAGGCTCCTCCTACCTCTCGGACCACTTTAGCGGGGATGGTGGCCTCACAGACTGCAGACTTGCCCCTGCCTTCAATCCAGTTGATGGCGGCCGGTTTCTTGTCGGTGCAGTAGTTCCCGCTGACAGCCAGCACCTGCAGCTCTGGGAAGTGCTGCTGCAGTTTGCTCAGAGCTTGTTCCGTGCCCTGCAGGCATAATAAGGAGGATTTAAACCAGGCCACGGACATCCGCACATCCGCACACACACACACACACACACACACATACACAGTCATTATAGCTAGTTACCTTAGAGATCATATTCATCCCCATGGCATCTCCAGTCTTGGAATGGAAGCGGATGTAGAGGTTTCTCCCAGCCAGACCAACCAGCACCTTCTGGAGCCGAGCAAACCTGCCAACAGCAATCACACACTCTTTCACACTGAACAACATGCTGACCCACAACGGACACCGAGTCCACAATCTGAATTCAGGTCCTGTCCATGTTCAGGTTCATGTTTTACCTGCTGGTGCTGTCAAAGGCCTCTTTGACGTCCTGAAAGCCGTCCGTGCTCTCCAGCCAGGCCTTGACCTCCGCAGCCTGGCAGGCAGAGGGCAGCCTCACCACGGGTCCTCGAGTCATGCTGTCAGCCAGAATACGACAGCTGGCTCCGCCTCCAAGCTGCAGCAACACACAGTTACACACAAAGTTACACACAGGATGTTGGAAATAAGATCACACTGAAGATTTGGAGAAATCTACAGCTATTGCTCTTCAAACAGACCTGCGTCTGCAGCTCAGTGCCAATTAGCAACACTGCACGCATAATATTTGGCCCCCCCTGGTACTTTGATCAATATATGTGACACTCACAGCGATTGCTCGGCAGCCCCGGTTGGTGCTTGCAACCAAGCAGCCCTCCGTGGTTGCCATGGGAACCTGGAACTGCTTCCCGTCCAGGTGCAGCGGTCCGGCCACGCCTACTGGAACAGGCACGTAGCCAATCACATTCTCACAGCAGGTGCCCATAACCTGGAAACCAGAGACAGACAAAACATTTACCACCTTGTAAAACATTAATATTTCAATATTTCAGTATGGGGATTACTTATCTTCTGCATTATTCATTATACTCAATCAATAAATCCTCCTACAGTATGACCAACACAACCTGCGATACAGTCAACATATGTTCTGCTCATATATGAAGAAAGAGCAAATGACATGAACAATTAATTTAATTTAGCTATTGTTTTTTAAAAACCTTCAATCTTAGTAAAACTTCTAAACATCATGAGTGACCGTTTTAATAATATCTTAAAGCATTGCAATACAACAGCCTGGTGAAAACAATAATATATGAAAAATAAATATGAATCTTACTGATCTCCAGTCAGTGGCAGAATTGTAACCAATCACACAAACTAGCATGCAAACTGACGCTGTTGTATTAAGCCTGGTTGTGAACATGTTGTGATGGGACTATTCCCCAAAAGAGCTAGGCTACTCTTCAACAATGCATCACACAAGAGCATCAAAGCTCGCACATCTTATTTACACAACTCTGACTTCACGTGAAGCGTAGGGCAGCGTAGCCAGGTTTTTCCTGACTGATTGTGAAGCATTAAACAAGAAATATTGTGTTCTATTACATACAATGGTCTGAAGGGGAATGTGATTGTGTTTCTTCACCTTGGAGTAGTCGTAGTCAGTGTACGGCAGGGAGGAAAGCGCCGAAGGAGAGGGAAGTTTGGCAGATATCACCTGTCTGCGTATGGCCACTCCTCTCTCAGGTTTCTCCATCACGGCCTCCAGTTTGTATGCAGGGATGTGTTTGGAGCTGACCAGCCGCATCACCTCAGCGTCACTCAGGAAACGAGCCCCCAGCTGCAGGAGACACAATCACGCAGGGACTTAGTCTCAACAGTGCAGTCAGGTTGGATCACTCATCTTAAGAAGTCACTTAAGATTTAAAGGAACAGAAACTATTTACGTTATGTCTCTTTGAGTAAAGCAGTTTCACATAAACGGTGATTGATACTATATTTATTACAGATTATAACAATATGTCTGCAGTATTTTGCTGGGGAAGCCCGGGATAATTGTTGCTAAAGGGATTGGGACTCACTGCAGAATGGCTGCAGAGTGAAAATGATCATCACCTCATATGATATTTGTGTATGTAGCTTAGCATCAACTTTCAGGTTAGCCAGTGTAATGTCTCTGCTTCTGATAAAGTTAACAGCGCTGTCTGTCCACACATTCTTACCATTGGAAATAGTCCCATATGTATTCCTATGCAGTGCACGGTGGAGCAATGTGTCCTGTCTAAGAAAGCGCTAAACTGTGGAGAAGGTAGGACACACAGAGCCAGTGGAATCCCTTCTTTTCTGCTGGCGTCATGCTCTAATCGCTTCAGCCTCAAAGAAAGTGGAGTGACTAAGCTCATTACCACGTATTAAATCGCACAACCACCTCAGACCCTGCAGTCTTATTGGTGGGATACGGCTCTATGGATGAACCACACACTTTAGGGAGCAGGGAGGATGGGGCGGGGGGCAAGTGACATAACCTATCAGCCAACTGAGAGGAGGTTAGCAAAGGGATCAGCTGTGAAAGGCTTTATGTGGAATGTCTCACCTCAGGGTTGTTGAGGATGGCTACACATTGGTCCAGGTCTCTGGGCTCTGTGATAGGGCTTGGCTGCTTGGTCTCCAACTTGATCTCCTCCTCCTCCTCCCCCACAACAAAGAAGCTCTTTGGCTGGGGCTCAGCCACCGGGGCGGACAAGGGCCGTATAACTTCGTCTGGGGAAACAGGGCAGAGTTGGATACCACGGCGCTGACATGTTGCTCTGCTGCTGAGCATCACTGGGCACACACTCACCTCTCTGCGCCTTGTTGGCAGGAGCCGGGGCGGCCCCGCTCAGGGGGAGGGCGGGGGTTCGGGGACAGCCCGGCTCCTTCCTGCAGCAGGTGTCAGCGGGCCATCGGGGGGGCAGGGCCGGTGCAGACATAGTGATGGGGTTCTTCAGTGACAGCGTAGACTCCATCTCAACCTGCTCAAAGAAGATGTACTTGATAGCCAGCAGCAGCGCCAAGGCCAGACAGATCACCTGCTCAATGTCCATGGTGACCATCCTGCAGGGAGGAGGCACAAACACACCTTTTAGTTTGGATTCCAGAAGACCGGCCTGGGCTGCCAACTGTTTAGTTGGATCTTCATTATGCACTGTGAGGTTCTCTTTAAGCTGAGCTATCAACTCTAACATCTTCAACACACTTTTCTATTGTGTACACAACTTAAAGGTCTCATTACCTTAGCACCAAGTGATTTGACAGTGTCAGAGTAAAAATCCTAGAGAATTAAGTGAGTAGGACTATGTAAAACATAATTTCCTATCTGGAAATTCTTAAGATAATAAAGTTGCATCAAGATATCATGAATTAAAGAAGGTAAATAAATCCCTATCTTGTGTTTGCAAGTAGTGTTTGACCTCTTCTTAGATCATATCCTGGTATCCAGCCTCCACGGTTCATGAGCTATATTGAGACTTGTGGATGCATCCAATTCATTTCTGAGGACATCAACAACTTATGCCCTGAAAGAGTGCAGGAGAGGCAGGGTAGCCGTCACATGCATGAGTTAAAAACAATCATGTCACCAGCTTCACCTGCTTAGGTAGAACTGCCAAAGCGTTTTTTCTGGCTCAATCCTCCTGGGTGACAGGTGGTCCAGCTCCATGCCAACCTGTGGGATGCCCACTGTGTTGTTGATGGACAAGGGCTCAGCAATCCAGCGGCTGTGGGCGTGGACCATCACCAGGCCCAGAGACTGCACACACAGAGCACGGGTTAGAAATCACACGTCACATGTGTTCAAATGAAACAAAGAAAGGCATAAAGCAAGAAAGGAGTTACCATGATCATTTTGACTCTCTGGGTTACAGGGTTGGGTTTGTTGTCCTCCTCCTCCTCCATCACTCTGGAGAAGTGGCTCAGCTGCCAGATAGGATGGCCCTCCTGACTCTCACGGGAAAGCTGCACGAGCCAACACAACATTGTTAGCCAGACTCTCACACACACACACACACACACACACACACACACTGAAGCACTGTAGCCTTACCTCCAGCACCAAGGAGACACACGCAGGGAAGAAAGTCATGAACACAAAGTAGTTGGCCAAGACAGACATGCAACCAAAGCAGCACATGATTTCCAACTGCCGCACACCTGAAAGATACAAGTCAGATGCTTAGGCTATCTCACCGGAATCGCCAAGTCAGAGAGCCACTGTCACTATCTGCAAATGGCAGCAATTACCTGACATGGTTCCAACTCCGATCACTAGACACTCCACCAGGGCGTCAAGAGTGAAGGTAGGTCCCAGTACTGCCATGCCACGAGCAATGTTGTCCCTCACTTCATCCTGAAAACATTACAGCACAATATACCAGTCAGGCCTACTGTTGTATGTCATGTAGAGTGTTGCAAATATGACAACGGAATATTTCTTCACACCTGAGAACTGGAGCTTAAGGCGAACTTGGCGAGAGTGCACGCTTTGGAGAGGTCAATGAGAAGCAGGAAGAAAGGCAGAGCCTCACTGGAAGACAGAACCCAAGAATCAACTGAGAGTCTTTAAAAGGGATTCTGGTAAGTAAGGACAGTATGCAGAGTGTGTCCTTACTTGAGACCTGTGAGTTCTTTATCAAGGAAGTGAATGACCACTGTGCTGAATACGAAGCTGGAGAATATGGTGAAAAGGCCAGCAATGCCTGCAAGAGAGTAGAAGAGCTGCATTTTAGATTTATGTAGCTGGCTCACAGTTCCACAGCCACAGAATCTTAGTAACCTTTGACATCTTTTAAACCACTTATGTGTCCATGTATAGTTTACCTAAAATATATTTGGAACCCAGTTGTCTCAAATTCTGGAACTGGAAGTATATATAGACAATGGCAATGCAGCGTGTGATGGTCAGGATGATGATATCGCTGCTCAGAATTTGCTGTGAAAAGTAAGGAAAATGTGATCAGTGGCAAAGTCACACATATTCATTAGAAATGTGTAGTTCAGTAAGGGACAACCCTCAATAAAAGGAAATTTTGGGAAATATCCTTCCTCGCTTCGCCAACTACCAGCACCTCTAAAGCTCATTGATTAACCTGTTAACTCAGAACGCAGTAACCTCCTGGAGTCGGGCCGTCCCGCTGAGGTTGCCAGTAAGAGATAAGGTGCCAGATAAGACCTTAACGACTGAACCAAGTTTCATGGCGATCCGTCCAGTAGCTGTTATTCCGGTCTGACCTGAAGCAGTGGTATGGCGGACTAACTGACTTTCCTTCCTAGAGTTATGCTCCACTGCAGTTAAAAAGGCATTATGATTTTAAGATTCATAGCTATTGGTCACGGTAATGCGTATTCAGTTTTAATGGAGAACTATGTCAGAGCTGTGTGGTTAGGAAACACATTCATATGCTTTCACTTGCTGTGTGACATATAATCCGAATTGAAAGTGGAAGGAGAGGAACCGATCGTCTCATTCACTCACCTCCTCTGTTTTGGGGCAGTCAAAGTTCCAGCCACAGATCTGGTCGTTGCCGGTGAACATGTTCATCGACAACATGCAGATGGTGAGGGTGACTGTGCCAACGATCACCTCCCAGGGGTGGGAGGCCACCAGGAGGCCGTGCATACGGAACAGACGGGTCAGCATGGTGGAGCAGAGCTACAAATAACACAGTCAGAGACATGTCAGCTGAAGGTGACTACACCTTTACATTCCAAGCACTCCCAATGGGAACATGACAGTGATCAGTGATCAGCACAACCAGAATGGATGTCATAAATAACTTTAGATCAGGAAATTAGGATGTTTTGGTTAATAGTGTCTCCTAGAGAGGCGTTGTGGGGGTGGACTCAACATGACACAGAGACAGGAAACTTGGGGCACCTCGGTTGTAAACCGTCTCTGCTATGGTGATACAAAATCAAGGAGAAAATGATGCCAGAAAGAATAGTGGGCTATAAAACTATGTGTGAGAAAATGATGACTTACGTTCTTTACTGCTTAAAATAGAAGCCAATCAAAGAGACTTATAAATTAAAAAAAATCAAACTAATTTGAAAGTGCTGGGGGGTGGGGGACAAACAGGATTTTGAAAAGTGGGGGAACATGTCCCCCTGTCCCCAGTGGAAGTTACGCCCTAGGTTGTAATACAGTGTAGCCTATTATCTTAAATCAATCCAGTGTTTAGAGTGAGTAAAGTTTGTGGGGAACATCCCGTTAGTGAAAGGTAAATGTCAATCATTCAGGTGTGTCCATTCCTTACTTGTACAGTGTCTACTGTCGGTTAATACAGCTAGACGTACAGTAGAAATAGTTTCAGGTAGTAGATCTGAGTCTTCAGATTGAAGTATTTGGGGAAACATTACGTGAGTGAAATTTCCATCATTCAGTTGTTCATCATCAAAATGTTTTTAAAAAGGACTCAATTTATATTATTTCCTGTCAAACAAATACAAATGTTTTGTAATGTGTCGTGATTATTGTTGTGAAGCATTATGAATATATTTATGAGAGCTTATAACTTAGTCATACGGTGCTATAAACACATTATAATGCATTAAAAGTATGTTTAAAAAGCGATAAGGACATTGGCTCACAGAAAGTGTCTAATCTCTAATTATGTAAACCATTTTTTTTTTTTAAATCATTGTAGGCTATAAACAAGTCTGTTTAGAAAAATGAAAATTCAAATCATACATTTCATGAAGAAGAACAATGACAGAATGACCTAACTGGGCGGTCTGGACCATGAAGTTTAATTTACTAAATTAGATTAAATTAGAGCCTTATAAGATAGATATTTATTGATCCCAACAAAATGGGAAATGATAGTGTTACAGCAGCAGACAAACCATTTATTTATCATCAATTAAGTCTAGTAGGCCTAACATGCCCACTGAAAAGTAGGCCTAGGCCTACTTTGGTGACTCATTTCGCAGATAATAATAATTCATCACCCATACAGCCTAAGCCTACTTCATTACCCCCAGGCTAAACTGTCCACCGTTGACTTTAAGAGACCTATACATAAGATATTTAAGAGGGAATAGAAACAACAGCCTGCCCAATATGCTACGTGTTCATGCGGTTGATTGATATCGTTTACTTGAGTCCCTGTCCTATAGCGGGCCGACGATATTCTTTTAGATAATGTCCACTGGATGCGTTTAGCAGAGCGGCTTTGTTGCGGCTTTTGTCCCGGTTAGCATGGTCTACTTTGACGAGAGTCCTAGGCTGGATTCAGCCGTCAGTCTTTCCTATAGGCCTATTTTTAACATAACAGTAGGCCTTTATGGAGCTACAGTATTTTCAATACCACAAGTTACTGTCACCGTTATAGCTCCATAACAGTAGCCCTAACTATTAACTGAAGAGATGCGGCTGACTTACCTTTAGCGGGTTAGGGACTGAGGAAGAGAGAGAGAGCCTCCCGGTGCGGTGCACAGACAGCCGGCTTAAGACACACTTAAAGAGGTATGGTGGTATCAGCCTCCCGCTGAGGAGCACAGACAGCCGGCTACAGTCACACTGAGAGAGGTATGGTGGTATCAGCCTCCCGGTGAGGAGCACAGACAGCCAGCTACAGACACAGAGAGAGAGAGCAGTATGGTGGTATCAGCCTCTCGGTGCGGAGCATGGACAGCCGGCAACACACACAGACTCGGAGGGCTCCCTGCAGCTCACTAATACCGATGGAAAGATGGTACGCTATCATCGTACGACACTTCAGCCAATCACATCGGTCACCTGTCTTATGTACGCTTTATCCACGCCCCGTTTCCTAGGAGACTGCAGCAATGGGGCGTGGCCAGAGTGAGGACGCCAAATCTCGCCACCACTCAAACTCAGAAGGTTGCGCAGGGAGCCTATAGCCTGATGGGGGGGGGGGGGGGCTGGCCCATGTTACTCTTCAAGTATCGGTGCCTATAGATGAGTCTACCAGTGTCAGTCAGTTTAACTTCACATTGTGTACAAAATGTTGCGATATGGATTATAGAGGGGTGGATAGTAAAGGAGCATGA
Source organism: Etheostoma cragini (assembly GCF_013103735.1). NCBI lineage: Eukaryota > Metazoa > Chordata > Actinopteri > Perciformes > Percidae > Etheostoma > Etheostoma cragini. The sequence continues at coordinate 3,074,382 of NC_048411.1, read as the reverse complement.
GGTGTGTGGATGTCTCTTTTTCTTCTCTTGTATCAATGATAACCAGTTTAATGGGCTGGAAATTATATTTGATAAAATAGGCTAGCCTAACTACAGTTATTTCAGGGTCCATTTTGACATTTTAAATTTGCTCCGTCTACAGTGGTTAAAACATGTTGGCTTTTTAATGGTTCATCCATTATAATAAAGGTCTATAATAGGTTATTTCCTTCCTAGTTATTTTGGAGATTTGATTGCCTTCCTGATGCTCCAAATAATGTTGGGATCATTTTATAGCGTTTTCCTGACTACCTTTATTTTTCAGAGTAAACTAGGCATACATATTTCTTTGGTTAGAAATGTACAATAAGCAATACATTTACAAAAATAGGCCCATATGCACATTTTGACATGGTAAACAGTCCTGATACAGTGTCGGTTCACGTTCCAAGGCTGAACGGTAATTCAGGCTCAAGGCTGAACCAATTATTCTGTAACTAGCTGGTTTCTTAAATTGCATCTCCAGAGATATATTGCCCTGGTCCTTTCCAAAGTCTACACATCACAGGATAGAACTGAAACAAATGGATGCACCCAAATGAACACAAAGGCTTGGTCATATATTGCAATCATGCATACACTTTAGATTAGCTGTTGTCATATACATATAGCCTGTATATCAATAAAAAGTTAAAAAGAAAAATATCCAGCATTTCACATCACACCATTAGTGTCTGACATGCATAAGTAAGCTTCTAAGGCCAAATCTCTACAGCCAAGCCCATTACCAAAATAAAACTTAAATTGCCTCAAAGTAAACCTAACACATTTAAAGCTTAAATTACCTGTGTGTGTTCAGCAGACTGCATACTGGTAGAGGATCCACTCATACTGACTTTGCAATACACTGGCTACATCTACTGAAGGGAAACACTGGAGAGTTGACTCAATATGTGTCTCCATGAATGAGGCACAGTCAGCAGACTGGCAGTTAAAGCACAGCCTTTATTTACAGCACACATATTCAGTTCAGCCTGTGTGTGGTTTTAACTGCCACGAGATGACAAAAAGTCATTTACAATTCATCAAAACATGAATCTAAATTTACTGCATGCATAACCTTTAATTGGGTTGACTGATTGAACCTGAAGGAGGCGAAGGAGTGTTTCATTTTCACTTCCCTGCCTCAGGTGTGGTCAGGTCAGCTCTGTTGACCTTTATCGTAATATCTGGTGATTCTTAGAAACATGTTTCTGGATTATGTCTATGATGGATTCTGCTAAGAAATGACTGCAACATTGTTTTAAAGGCCCACACCTTTTCAGATGTAGGCAATGGTGTAAATGAAAGTTCCCAATATTTTTTGGGAACACACGAAGAAGAATATTGGGATGCTATGCTTCAAGTACTGCTATGACTCATTAGAGTGATCTGTCTTTTTATCAATAGAATTTTAAAACAACCAATTAAAAACACACACACAGACCGGAAGAAACTGAAACCGAACAAGACCACAGACCAGGCGGTCTGAGAGCCCATCTTTTATAAGGATTTGCTCCTCAAGAGGATTTTTTTCCACACACACAGTACTAAAATCCTAAAATTCTCAACAATCAGGCCTGCGTCAAAAAAACAGTCATGAAAATGCAAAATGATTTTAAGCCATTTTTGGCCTGCGGAGATATCTTCCATGTGTAAAACCATAGGTGTTCTGGCCATCTACTTGAACCTCACTGTGCCACTCTGCTTAACACAGTTACTAACCAGCATATGCCTCTTGAAGAATATACCAGGGTTCCATTCATGGATGTAGGCTTAGTTTGTAATTCAATAAAGACACATGTTCTCCTGAAAAGGCTCATTGGTTGGTTAGTTCTGTGGACCATAGACACCCACAGGGGTCTATTGTAGCTTGATTACTGTGAATACAGCCTACCATAGATAGGAGCTCCGCTGTTAATTTCTTCCTTAACAAACACGTTTACATCAATGAGAAACATTTTTGGCTTGTCTGGTTGCTTCTTGTGTTTGGTGAACCGAAGACGACGGTGCACCATGGCGGACAACAAAGAATATTCTGTTCCGCAATCTGTATACAGCTAGGTTAGCTTAACCACTGAAGTCTAGGACTTACCACTTACCAATATTCCGTAAATTCTTTATGTTTTCCCGTTTACACATTTTGTAGGGTCATGTTTACTCTCGTAGCTGCTTGACATGGTTCCTGAAAAAAAAATATTTATATCACACATTTTTGAAACCTCAATGCAAAAAAAAAAACGCGTTCGGAACCATGAGCCCTGCATGGTACTAGCTAGAGAACCAGAACACAAACCAGCAGCAATTTACACACGCATAATGCTTTCATTTCTCCCACAATTAAGGCATCTTTATCTCATGTTATTAAGTTTGTTATTTAATTCAGAAACTCTTTTTTAAAAGGATATGCACCTACAGAGCATCATAGCAGAGAGCCGCCATCATGCATCATGTAGGCCTGGGTAGACAAGGCCAATATAAACGGAAGATGCGTTTGAATTGTATTTTCGCGCCACAGCTTTGTCTGTCATTTGCTAAAAAGAAGAGGAGGAGCCGGGACAGGTTACCTTATTATTATTCAGGTAATAATAACAAGATTGGTGTGTAATGTTAGTGCAAGACTTTCTTTCTTGGTGTTCTTCAACATTAACATTAGCTATCTTACAAGCATGAAACATATTTGTTACATCTAGCTAGCTAGCTAAAGAAGATGTTACGTAGGCAAACGCTAGTTCACGTTAGTTTACTGCCAAACACATTGCGACCGTTAAGAACTTATTTAGCTACAAATGTTTTGTCACATTTGGCGACTTTATGAGTTTATATTTCGATAGGTAACTAAAGTTAGCTGTTACACAAAATGCGTAGGGCTAGCTATAGTAAGACATAGCTTATGGTCAGGTCAGTCCGGGAGTTGTCACTGTATTTAGACATGGGTCACAACAATAAATTAAAGCAGAAGATAGATAACGTTAACGTTAACACAACTTTATTCATCTCATTGTATCTGACTGAACAATAGAGGAGGTGTTTAAATGGAGAGTGCCATGTACGTGATAGGAGAGGACGTGGGTGTAAACACCTGGATCAACATGTGTCTAGCTCTGTTATTGAGATCAGAGAGGCTGGGGGTTAAGATCAATACATTTGGAAACAGTGTGTGCGGGACAACTTGTTCTTGTTGTCCAGCATGGTGAGTAAACAGAGGGAGCAGTAGAGTGTTATTGATTGATTTGTTTTTGTAAAGGTTTTGTCTGTGTGTATATTCTGGTGCCAAATAATATGATGGATCATAGATGTCAGAATAACACCAGTTCATTAACTGGGGGGAAAGTCACACATGGTCAAACCTACCACAAGCTTAAAAAAAAAACAATTTGACAGAGTAATTTTTTCTTTTTGAATGAAAAATATTGTGTGGATGAAGAATGAGACAGTGGGTCCTAAACATTGATGCAAAAGCTGCCTGTATGAGAAGAGGGGTTTCAATTATATTAAATTTGGTTTAAATTGTCAAATGACAACAGCAGTTATCGCAAGACACTTCACAGATAGAGTAGGTAGAGATCACACTAATGTATGGTGACACAACAATTCCCCCAAGAGTGCAGCAACAACTATGACTAATAAAAATAAAATAAAAGGTGTAGCAGGGCGTCAAGCAGGACCCAAATATGATCTAGGTGCCGCCAGAATCCGACAAACTCGGAGGAATACGCTAAGTTAGTAACATGCATTCAATGCAATGAGCTATTAGGTCCTTACAACTCCCTTCATAATGGGACAATGCAGTAATAATACGTGCATTGCAATATGCCGTAACAATACAGAATAGGAAATTATATGACAGAAACCTAAACAATCACAATATCACGTCATAACACAACTCGTATGATAATTACAAAATACACACATAAGTAAAAGGCAGATAAACAGGACAGCTTGACCAGTGGAGTCATAGGGAATTCCATACATTCATGTTTATTATTTTTTTAAGACAGTTACACCAACATGCTATCATCACATGGTATTATCACATCACAGATGGAGAGTCAATGTGTCCATCTGTAGGAACTCATGTCCCATTATTTATATACTTTTGTATAATAAAAATAGCAGTGTTATGGGATTTTGCAACCTTGGCAGAGGTATGTTCTGCTTTTGTTTTATTTGGTCATAGAAGGTTAGACCAATCTTTTAAGATATTGGACATAATGAATATTGAACATTAAAAGCAATATTCTGGAGTAGAGCTGAAATGAGCAGTCAATCGACTGATTATTTGACCGCCAGAAAATTAACAGCAGCTGGTTGATTTAATGACTTAAAGTTATTTCAAAGTCATTTTGGAAGTTCCTTTTTGTTAGTTTTGAGGACTTGCTCCCTTGTAGATGTATTCTTTCTGATACAATACAAACATTTTACTGTAAGATGTGAAAAATGGGCCCAGTGAGCCCAGCTAAGACAGTATAGAAACATGTCCTGTTAGTCATAGGCAAGGGCTAGTGGAGTATGTTTTGTTTCTTTGCTGTGGTAAGAAGTGTAGTTTCTCCAAAGGTAGGTTCTATTCCACAGTAGGTAAAGTCTTCAAAGTCTTCTTTTTCTGTTATAATGATATTAGTTACATCACAGCATGTTGTGCTTTATAAAACATGAGATGGCATGTTTTGTCCTTAGAGTGAAGGATAAACAATATTCAAGTTTGGTGACACACAACTAAGCATGGCGTTTAGTTGGGGACCATTACCATGTTTGCTTCACACGTCTAGAGCTGACAGTAGTTTCACCCCAGAAGATGCTGTTGGTCTAGTGTTTAGTTCATGTCATGACATGTTTTAGGTTGTGCTGCCATCTAGTGAGTGGTGTTAAAATAGACCACTTAACTTAAGATAGGACACTTTACGTTGATACAAATGATTTGATGTACAGTATGTTATCTGGTATTTACAGGTTGGAATCCTATAACCACGAAAGGAAACATCTCATTGTGAGTCTGTGAAGGAAACCACCAGATTTTCTGGAGCTAAATCCATTACATGGAAGGTGAGACCAGAGGCCCCCTGGCCCACGCACCATCACAGTGTCTTTCAAGCATCACAGCAGATCATTCATATGCCACAAATCTGAGAGGGGACGTGACTGCCAAGCCCAGGTAAGTGCTTGCAAATAGCTGTCAACCATGCAACAGTGTGGAACTTCACACTGTGTATGCTGGCACATACATTCAAGCTAGCTGTCTCACATGCTTACACACATCCAGCTCTATCTCCACAGCGCTGTGGGGTGGAGTAAGGTCCGGTCTCATCACGTATGCACTCCTGGAGAGAAGGAAAAAACACTCTGGGGGTTTTGCATTTCTTTAAACCAATCACAATCGTCTTGTGTGGCGCTAAGCTCTGGACGTAGTGGCGGTGGTTCTGCTAAATAGTCTCATGAAGGAACTTGTTCTGGTGGAACATTTGCACTCCGCTAAAGAAAACGCCACATACAATATTACATGAAGTTAACTCTTGACACAATACAGAAAAGTGAGCTATATAAATTAGCTGATAGATGGTTACACTTAATTATCTCTTTGCCAGTGTATCGCCGTATGTACTTTGTCCCTCCCCCACAAGCACCTCAATTTCTCTGTCAGATAAGATCAACCTTTGCACATTTTCAGCGTAAACATCAAATAAAGTTTATAGACTAGTAAAGACAACAGGATACTTTCTTTACCATGCACAGCTTAAGGACTTAATGACAGTTTTGCATCGTCCTTAATGTTTATTATTTCAGGATCTCACGTTTGTTTTGCATGTTATTCATTTAAACCTTACCATGTTACCCCAGTGTATTTGTTTAAGAAGTCTAGGAGGTGCCTCAAACGTTACACCTAAACTGGCATTCAGAGTCTTGATGACACAGCATGACACATTGTGAGTATTTCTTACTAATCAGCTCCAAGATATCTCAGGCTTGTTACTACGTTAAGTGTTGGTTTGGGTATTTTAGTAGGAATTGTTGGCAATAATAAATATATAGACTATCACCAGACTTATCCTAACATTTGTCTTTCACTGTATTTGTCAACGCAAAGAAGAAGATACCTTATGTCCTATGATGCTGGGGTGTTGTCTGCAGTTGCTTCAGAGACAGTGTGTGACTAGAGCATCACAGGTTTTGCATTTCATATCATTGCTTTATTAAAATTGATTGCAGTTGTGATATATGACTAGGCTAGGATTGATTGCAGTTTAGAACTCATTAATTGAAAGTGTGTTTACTTGCACATGCATCCTCCAGGGGATCCTAGTTTCAATACTTTGAGTGTTGATATTTATTTAGAATTCCTGTACTATATGTCATAGAACAAATCTCTGCTTTGCATGTTTGGAGTTGAATGAAGAAAAATTGATGTGCATCCAATACATGCAAATTCAGTTTTAGCCCACCAGGTGGCTCTGATTGCTGCAGATGGTGATGGGGCACATTGCTTAAACTTTTCAGTATTCATGTTGTACTTAATGTTCTTTCCAGTGGAAATGTTAGTCCGTATTAGAAGTGAACTATCTGATACTCTCTGGTCACTGATCCACACTGAACCAATTTGGTTTCTTTTACTCAAAATATTTCTAGTCATTGAAAGCAAATATCTCATTGATCCATAACTTTCAGAACATCTGTTAAGTCTACATAGTTTGGCATCATGACAATGTAGACACACAAACACTGACAACAGATAAGCAAAGTTCTGTTAATGCAGTGGTTCCCAGACTTTTTCTGCAGGGCCCCCCTTTAGTAGATTAAGAGTGCCCCCTGGTGCTGTGTGTTCTGGGGAAACCCCATTTAAAGGGAAGACCCCCCAGGTGAATAGGGAAACTTGATCTGCACTAAATAAAGCCATATTCAAAATTCTTGTTTTATTCTGACATGTTAGAGTCGAAGGTTTTTACAGAGGGGATTTTGGAAATCTCTATCTATCACTCTATAAAACAGAACATGATGTCAACAACCATAAAAAATCAATTTCTGCCACATTTTTAAGAATAAAAACTTACACAAAGCAGTCTATCAAATAATATTTAAACAAATCCCTGGGTAAAAACCTTCAGAAAATAGATAGGAGTGAAACTGGAATGTTTGTAAGAGCTGCTAAGTGGAGATTTGTGACTCAGATTCTGAGAAAATGAGATTTTGAGGAAATGGAAATTAAATAAAAAGCGTAAAATCCAGCTGCTACAGTCAGTTGTTAAAAACTTTCCTTTTAGTTAACTCTGTGAACACCAGCAACGTTCTCATTGCTGAGTTCATGTGTAGAGTCCCTGGTGAGATGTGGAGCAAATCATCATGTGGTGTGGCGAGCCTTCTTAGTCTGTAATAGTCTGTGAGGAACTTCCTCAATTACCTGACTGTCACCTCGGTATGTGTTTTTTTCTTCCAGAGACATTATGGAGGTGACTGGTAGCTGTAATCCGCAGTATGAGAATGAGATGTGTGGAGATGCCTTGTCTTCAGATGATGACTCTATAAGCTTGTTGTGGAATCTTGAGACCTTCCAAAACATAGAAGTAGTGGAGTACATGGACATCAGGGATTTATATTCACAATTTGCCATTGAAGAGCAGAATGAGAAAGCTGAGGTGGAGATAAACAGACTCAAACCCCCCAGGCCAGGGTCATCCAGCTGTACCAGGTCTCTAGCAGGCCTTGCTCATTCTACAACCCACTCAGGCAATTGTAAGTAAGAAACTACTTAGCCATCATGTTAGAGTAGTGTATTGCTTCTGCCATAACACAAAACATTTGTTTTTATGTAAAATGACAACACTTGAACAAACATCAGCGTGATCAGAACTACCTAAAATGACAGAAAACATATTCTGAGGTGTAGTTCGATTTTTTAGTTTGGTCCGACATCTGAAGTCAGCATGACGCACCAGAAAAATAAACGTATACTTGTCTCTATCAGTAGCAGATTTTTCCGTTCAAAGACTTGCATAAATGCGCAAATGTTTGGTGGGAAAAGGGTTTTAGAAACAAGACTGACTTGCTTGTAAGCTTGTCCAGCTTACTCAGCTGCTATAACTAAGCAAAACAACACAAAAAGGATCTAAAGCTGCCCTTTATTGTCAGATATTTCTCATTGATGATAGATAATCGGATAGAGGCTAAAAACATGATTGGGGCATTTGTAGTTTCTTGTGAACAACCAAAAATCATACCTCTGCTCCTCTAAGACACGATAGATATCTACATTTTTTTCCACAAAATTGGCTAAATGTTGTAATTCACTTAGTCTTTTAGGTACTTGAAGGGAACCTCTACTTGCACACCCTGTTACTCCAACAGAATTGGCTTATGCTTTGTCCCTCTCCACAATTTATTACTCGCCTGAAGGAAATGGATGATTGCATGGCAATTATCCTTAATCTGACCCTCCGTTTTGGAGGCAATGGCTTCCACCAAAAGGAGGACATATGTGGGGCACACTTGACAACGAATCATCTGCGGACAGATGGTCATACAACAGTTTACTAAAGATGAAATTATGTTATTGATATAGATGGTGAAAAGAACTGGACTCAAGTTTGAGCCCTGTGGAACACCTTTTGTGACGGTTAAAAACTTAGAATTGTAGATTGCCAATGTAACAGATTGTTATCTCTCCAAAAGTGTCAAAATCCATATGTAAATTGTGTTGGATCTATTCCTATCTTGATTTTATTCATCTTCAAAGCAGCAAAGACTTTGCAATGTCTGAAATTCACCAACAAGCGACTTAACAAGCGATCTGCAACGGGAGAGAATCTTCTGCACAAAGCATGCAAGAAAAATGATCTGGAACAAGTCAAGATGCTGATTCAGGCTGGGATAAGCGTCAACATGGAGGATTATGCAGGTTTGTCACAGCTTAGACACTTGTTTATTTTCACTTGATCAGTTCTGTATTTGGACATATCTGGAACTAATGAAACAATTAATACCTTTCAAACATAAAACTCTCCCAGTCTTCTCAGTAATTGTTAACCTAAATTGTCAGGCTGGACACCCCTCCATGAGGCTACTCTGGGTGACGAGGCAGTGGTTAAGGAGCTGCTGAAGGCTGGAGCCAATGTCAACGCCAGAAGCTGTGATGGTGTCACACCCCTTAATGATGCTGTTATGGCTCGAAACTATCAGGTGATTAAGAAACTCTAAATTAGACTTTAACCATGTAGAGTATAGTTGTCAGCAACACTCTCCACATGTCCATAGAGAACTAAAGTCCTGGCATTCCTCTAACACTAGCCTCTTTGTCTAAATGCAGAATGCTGTCTTTTTCTTTGGTTTTTACCAAGAATACAAGAGAGACAGGTCATTACAAACAGTACATAGCCAAGACATCAAAACGGACAAAGCAGACAATACATTTCCTTAAAAAGTGACTTTACAAAGGTTACATTTACAAAGGTAAATAAGTAAATTAATAGATAAATTAACATAGCCTACAAAAAATGCTTGCTGTGCATAAAACCTGCGACCCGGAAGTCTGCTTTGCCCTACATTCCATTTTAAGTACGGTTCCCAGTATTATTTAGCACCTTCACAGCATTGTCACAGCGTTTTACTCCAGTTTCCGAGTTGAGCGACGTGTTTCCTCTGAATGTTGAGAAACGGTGTGCAACGACGATTTTTTCTCTTCTCTCTTTGTGTGTCTCTCGTCTGTTTGCTGTGTCACAGGTGAAACAATCAGCTGGGACGCGTATGTAAACTCGTGGTAATAAAAAGACAGAGGGCTTGTGCAGACCCCAGGGTGCTCGCTCACCCCCCTTTCAGTCATAAAAAAAGTGTTGTGTTTGTCGGGTCTGAACGCGCCCCTGGTTTAAACTAGTGAAAGAACACATGACTGCAGTGAGGTCAACTACTTTTTTTACTCTGAACATGACAATATAGTTGACAGTTGTGAAATCAGCTGTGGTTTTGTTGATCACTGACTGGAGATTTTGTGACGAAAAAGCTATGATTCACCTGCCTTGTTACACTGCTGATGTGGAACACATAATCATTGTCTGACAAGGTGTTGTGAAATACATGTGTGTGGTGTAGGTAGTGAAGCTTCTCCTCCAGCATGGGGCCAACCCCAGTGACAGGACTGTCGGTGGTCAGAGTGCGCTGGACATGGCACACGATGAGACTATGAAAGAGCTGCTCTCGTTCCCAGGACCTTCTGTTAGACATGAGCTGCCTCGTGAGGCGCCTACTCATCAAGAACAACCAGGTGAGTAGCTCACACTTTCCATGCTGGACTTCAGAAAACAATCTCTGCAGAGCAAATGTCATGTGAGCCTATTACTCTGACATAAAGAAACTAGGATTCATAGTAAATAGTCTCAGTACTGCAACAGCAGTACAGCAAATGGATTTTGCAACCATAACTCGTACTCCACTAAAAGACTGGGTCAGACTACTCAACACTTGTCTCTCCCAGACAAATGTTTTAGATTTGAGAAAAAAATCGCTTTAAGCTGTCATGGAGTCCTCACTCAAGCCTGTCCTGTAGTCCAGTTTACAAGATTATGTGTGCACTTGAGTGTGTTCTATGTTGAGTATCTTCTCCGAAAACATTGTAATGTTATATTTTTGGAAACAATTTGTGTCAAAATCCAACTGTAAATTGTGTTGGATCTATTGCTCATATCAAGCATAGAAAAACCTAAGACTAAGGATTTCTTAGTGTGTTGAATTCAGCTGAGGTCTCAGTGCAGGATTCTTTTAGGTGACCCATCTTCAGAGGCTCGGTGCCACCTGCAACTCTCCTGCCAGAACAGCTTTAACAAGGCAAATATGCAATCCAGGGAATCGGGTGACAGAGACGGAGCCAGAGAGCCTTGTGACATTCAGCGGAGGAAGAAAGACACCATCACGGATTATGTGAGGGCTCTCAAGTGTGCATTTGTTTCACATTGACAAATAGGTCTTGTTAACCATTTATAGCACACGTCCATTCTCCATTCATTTGATTTCAACCTTATAGCTGAGTCATCCTGAGGCCATAACAGCGGTTTTGGAGGAGATGAGGAAGAAACTATCAGGAATATGGACTTGGTCTCTAACAGGTCCAGAGGATGCAGGTAGAGCAGCTGTTAATGTTTGATGTACACAGAAAGAGAATTATACACCATAAATAGCCAGTAAGATCACAGCATATCCAGCTGGTAATACTCATGCAAGTAAGAGGATAGGCAAAACATGGTCAGATTGCTTTCAAATAGAGGACAACCAGAAAGACTCTGAATTGGTATCATTGACTGTAGCATTGCTGTTTTTCAGGCAGATACAACGCCGCGCTAACACAGATCCAGAATGTGCTGATGGAGGTGCTGAGCAAACACCGTATGGAGAAGGAGAACCTTGCCCAAAGATCCCGGTTAGTTCAGGATCTTCTCTCGTGCTTGACTCAGTGAAGCTTTGTTACCCAGCAGCAAAACATACTCTGTTACACAGTGCTTTCATTCTTAGAACTTGGCGCCACAGAGTCACTACAACACCCCTTATTTTTCATCAGACAAGAACAATCATTTAACAAAATGATCCCAGGGCAGTCTTCCTTTAAAGCTAAAGAAATATTCTTGAAATGAGTGTAAGTATGTTGAAGCAAAATAGAGTAAGGCAGCACTAGGATTAGAACAATTGAACATCTTTAATGTCTTAACTTTCTGGAGGGCTCCTAGAAGCTTTGTGCTGGGGGAGAGACATGAATGGTGTTGTCGTTTATACATAGGTTTGTTTGGTTTATTGTCTATTTTGTTACTGTTTTGTCGAAAGGTCTGGAATATTGAAATAACTGGCATATGAGCTTGGTGGGTGGTGATGACAGAAGGATATTTGTTCATGTTGTGAGTTGTATGAGTTGTATGTATTTCTAAGATCAGAGGACATATGGTGACTATGAAATGCAGCATTACAGTTCCAAACATCTCCTGTTGTTTAGATAATAGTGTTTCATCAACATCATTTCATCACCAGATCTCTGCACATGATGGATAAAATGAGTGATAGCAAAAATAAAAACAAGTCAGGTCTCGCAGTGCTGGGTTTAGATCATTGTGCTTAAAAGACAATAATTTCTGGTAATGTCTAACTGTTTTATTGTGTTTAATGACATCTGTACAGTACAAGTAGAAATTCAGTGAATGTTTAGCGATTTCTTTTTCTTTTCCGACGCTTTATGCATTGTTTTATTCAGTTCTCTGAATGACACGGCTGTCAACCATAAGGTTAGTATTGCCGTTGTTATCTAATTACCAGTCGTGTTGTTTGATTCTCTGTGCAGCAGTTTGCCCGACTACCTTTGGCACCGTGTGTTAAAAAGTCAACTCGCCTCCCTCGCTTCACGTCAGAAGAACTTGGAGGAGATCCTCCAGTTGCAGTTGCAGTTGGTAGAGAAGTTTGTAACCATGAAGGCCAAACTTTCCAATCAACCACCCAGCCATCAGGACCGTACAGTTGTGAGACAGCAGCCAGATCTGGTCTCCACACCAGGCTCTTATAAAGCTAGAGAAGAACCAAATGGTCATAGAAAAGAAAGCTATGAACCAGTTACACGGACCAATGTCTCAGAATCGATCTGTACATTTGCCACGCCTCCTGTTCATTCAGCAATGAATGCGAGAGCCGGTAGCTATCAGAGCAGTGCCCCACAGGCAGGAAACTCTTTAAAACACATCGACTTTCAGATGAAAGAAAACAATGCGCTCTTTCAGACAAGAGCTGAAGACATCAGCAAACATCTCTCTACGCTCATCCAGAGGGGAGTTTTGGAAGTTGGAAGTCTTCTGAGGTTTTTTTTTAAGGTTAGGCACAGCTCTACTCATTAAACCATAATCCAGTTGTAACAGCTTGTTGTCAACCCTGACATATTTTAACCCAATGTCTTGCCTGATGACAGTAAAGGCAACAATTACATTTTCCTCATGCTGAATATAGGTCAGACAACACCATGAACTTGGTTCATCCACAGGTTTATTCATATGTGGAGCTCTCACATGTGATGAGGCATGACAGGGTGTCTGCTTAGTGCAAGCTTCGTCCAATAAGATTTATTGGCTGCCATTTACATTTGACATATCAACAGCACTCTGAGTTATTGCATGGTTTCAGCATGATTTAATTTGTTCTCAAATCGTAGGCATCTCTCCTTGATCCGTTAGCTGCCTGTCTCCTGAATACACTGTGAAAAAGCCCGGTCTTGGGAGACAACACTGGGGGGCGCAAAATGTCAAACAAACTCTAGAGGCACAGGCTGTGCACCAAAATATAACAAACCACTCCAGCAAGTCACTGACAAGATGGTAGGGGGTGGGGGTTAGTGAAGGTTAGACAGTTAGTCATGACAGTTACAGAAACATGGGAGGAGGAGCGAGCTTGCTAGGTTTTGTTTTGAATTTACTAGGAATGTCAACAGAAGTGACCATACAGGAACTGAAAATGCACCTTTGAGTATGTGGTAAAGCTTTCCTCTGAACCCATATGTGATTGTTTTTTTACCTCTGCAGCATAACTGGCTTCATGCTATTGTGCTAGAGGATGGATCAGTAAAGGACAAAAAAGGCAGGAAACACCCAACTCCAGAACGCTGGTTGGAGGTCATCCTTGGCAACAATATCCCTGTCAGCTCATCCTACGCCTGGGAAAAGGTTAGACACCAAGCTGCCTTCATCTTATTACTGCACTCAAGGAAGGAAACCCTATGTGTTGGCTCACAACCCCCCTCAGGCTCAGACAGCAGCACTTCATCCTCAGTCATACTTATCAGATCACTGAAGAGGGTTTTGAATCCTGTCTCACTGTTTTATAAACAGCTGTGCAGTGTTTTGGCATCTGGTACGTCTTCACACTCCTGTATGTTTTGCACTGACTGGCCTTCCTGGGTTGAGTTTAATTAATTTTACTATCAGGACCTGAAACAACATTTGTGAAGATTTACATCTTCCGTAGGAACAGAAATGCTAAAAGCCACAGACAGGAAGTCAAACAGTACTGTTTGTCTTTGTCTCTGTAGTAGTTACAGCAAGAACAATACTGAATAAAACACCAGCCTTTTCCTAAAATGCATGTTTGCACAGTTTGAACATTGGCCATGAAGTACATGTGTGCTCTTGCAGTAGTTCTGACACACTTTATAAATCACTGACATAGATATAAATATTAAAGTTCATAATAAGTGATATGTTTATTTATCTAGCACTTATCAAAAGCAGCAATTACAAAGTAAAGAGATACACTTTCATCAGGTAACAAGAATAAAATAAAACCCACAATGGTGTTTACAAAACAGGCAGTGCAGTGAAAATAGTCCACACAGTAATGTGGTGAAGTCAAAGGTTGTTTCTGAATCCAGGATGAGTTAGTTATCTATCAGAGCCTTCCTTCCTATTGTGAAACGAGGTTCACGTGACTGCTGTTTCCTGCCTGCCATTAGGGGGGTCCTGGAGACAGGGCAACACACAGCATCAGGCTGTAAATTATTGAGCGTTCACTGTGGAGCTGTGCAAACACACAAACACATACACAGAGTCACACACGCACACACACACTCCTTCACGACTTCCAAATTAAAAATTGCGTAGTGCTTCAGAGGCACTTTAATGGATGCATGATCCAGAGTGCTGCTGAAGACATTTGATAGGCCCTCAGGGCTCACATTTCCCACCCAGGACACTCTGATACTCTCATTAATAAGTAATAATTTATTAACAGACATGTCAGTGGTTGGTGTTGAAGGATATTTTTAATGAACTCCTCTCACTGTCCTCTCAGGTGCAGTTCCAAAACAAACCTTTGTCGCATTACTTGTTGAACGTGCAGACTGAAAGTCCTGAGGCCGATGTCCGGCGCTGCACGGTTGCTCCGTCTCAGCAGGCGCTGACACCAGGTCTGTAGTTCCTAACCACGACCTCAGCTAAACTTTGACTCCACACATCCCGCAGAGATGCTCCAACAAATACAGAGGCAGTGCGAGCGCCCACTCAAGCGTGGCTTTTTCTAAATCAATAATTAAGCACCCTCCTTCTACACCTCCCACCTGGAGATTCAAAAAGCCTCTTTAAATCCAAGGGGGTTAGCCTCTCCTCTTTAAGCGTAGCTCCTATGGGGCCATTTTGATGCTAATAAGCCATCACCCATAGTTAGCATCTTATTGACAGCCATTCATTATGGCGTCACTTTGACAGCGAATAACTTTACATTTGAAGCGTTTAAAGACTCTGTTTGTCCATTGTTCATTAATAAAGAAACACAACAATGTATAAAAAGCTCCATTACCTTGTACCTCACGTTATGGCTCCGTAGCAGACTTTTTAAAAATAAAAATAGTCTAACGATTGCGTCATAAACACGTGACTTACTGTCTTACCTAGCTGTTTAGGTTTAATTACTAATGTTAACTAGCATGTTAGTTAGCAGTAATTAGCCTGGGCCTATGTTATCTTCTATCATATACCTACGCTCTCCGTCTTTGCTGATTGGGAATGATTGAGATTTCTCTTGGCACAGCTACCAGAAGACTTACAACTTTCAGACAGGTTGCTCATGTCACATCTACGAGCTTCTAATATCCTTCACTGGTCTGTGTCCACAGCAACGGGATCTGTTGGTCCATTTCTTTAACTGTCTATAATTAAATAAATCCTATTTATTCTAAAAGGGATTTCATATGTAAAGCATGGTTTGTATTTGAATGTCTTTTTTATTTCTGCAGAGGCCGTTACCTTGAGTCTCATGAAAATCCGGATAATCCATCTGGTGGATGACTCGGAGCTGCTGCCCAACGCCATGATGGACTGTTACTGGGAGAAGCTCATTAAGAACGACTGTTCTGAGTCTGAGGACTGGGGCACTGAATTATTGTAATGATCCCTCCACACACATTCTCCAGAACTGTTTGTTTTGAGACGTGAACTTGTAAGGTTAACTAAATCCCTGTTTTATGATCAATTCACTGTGGGTCAAAGCCACCAATGGGATTGAAAAGTATTTCCCTCTAATTTATTTATCTTTGATCCTTTCCCACTTTACAGCTGGGATGTTCTGTATGTGTAAGCTTTCTAGCAGAATGAGGCTGTAGTGTTCTGTTCACCTGCCTGAAACCAAGGCAATAAAGATAATACAGTTGATAAAGGTGTGTGCATTGGGCAGTGGTGGAAAAAAAACTAAGTATAGTTACTGTACTTCAGTCCAAATGATGAAAAGTTGTACTTTTTACTCCACTACACTCATCTGACAGATTTAGTCACTAGCTACTTTAGTTACTCCACTACATTAATCTGACAATTTTAGTCACTAGCTAATTTAGTTACTAGTTACTTTAGTTACTCCACTACATTCATCTGACAGTTTTAGTCACTAGTTAATTTAGTTACTAGTTACTTTAGTTACTCCACTACATTCATCTGACAGCTTTAGTTATTAGTTACTTTAGTTACTAGTTACTTTAGTTACTCCACTACATTCATCTTACAGCTTTAGTTATTAGTTACTTTAGTTACTAGTTACTTTAGTTACTCCACCACATTCATCTGACAGCTTTGGTTCCTAGTTACTTTAGTTACTAGTTACTTTAGTTACTCCACCACATTCATCTGACAGCTTTGGTTCCTAGTTACTTCAGTTAATCTGCTACATTCATCTGACAGCTTTAGTTACTAGTTACTTCAGTTAATCTGCTACATTCATCTGACAGCTTTGGTTCCTAGTTATTTTAGTTAGTTACTTTAGTTACTACCTACTTTACACATTAAGATTCCTGCACACAAAACACATGTAGTTTATAAATCTGATGTTTATTATAAAGTAACCTAGCAACAATATAACAGCCTACAGGTCCAGCTGAGATGATGAGACCATTAAACACACAGCTGCTTGGATCCTTTACGCTTTCTAACACGTTTTAGTACTTTAACTACATTCTCCTGATGATACTTACACACTTTTACTCATGCAATATTTGTATCCATAAATATACAACAGACTATATTTGCAGTGGGATAGTAGTACTTTTACTTAAGTAAAGGATCTGAATACTTCATCCAGCGCTGGCATTGGGTCAGATATGAACTCCACAGTGCGCGCATGGATACAGCGACGGATCGTTGTGTTAAGGAGATGAGAGGCGGGGTGCTTGGCTATGCTGAGGAGGGTTAATGAATAGTAAGGGGGTGGTAAATGTATCGGGTGGCGGTGATGTGCGGGCAGGGGGCGGACTGCTGCCAGCCGGCCCGGACTCTCCCCCCTGCCACTCCTCTGTGGACGGCTCAGTCCGCGATGGAGCCCGGGACATGAGAGCACACACACGGGACTCACTCTCTTCACGCGTGGGGTAAGTTCTCTGCTCCTCTGGTCGCCAGTCGGTAAAAGTAGCGTGTTCACAGAGTATTTCAGCTTGTCATGTTTCAGAAGTCTGATGCGTAATGCAGATCATCACAAGTGAGCAGGCAAGGAGTTAGATTCCCGACACACGCTTGTACTGAATGTGTCAATCCGCGTGCTGTTGCTGTGTCACAGTGTTTCCTCTCTTTGTGTTTCACAAACTAAAGAAATGTCTCTCCTTATGAAAGGTTCTCATGTGGAAGTGTGGGAGAAGTGTGCATGGCTCGACAGACCTTTAGAGAGCAAGGTAATTCAGAGCAGAAACAGACATGACACCTGGTGATTTTGTCTTAACACTGCATGTAAATCATTCACTTTGCTTAAAGAGTGTCACTGACCGTGTATTGCAGTAAAAACAATAAAGACAGTCATTATGTCATTTATTTTAAACCATATTGCGTATTGCTTTTCTCACAATCAGAGGCAATAGTTAACACAGTGTCCCCTGAACGCTCATGTCCTTGTCTTCTCTTGTCATTTGGTTCCTAGAATGAAAATACCATGTGGCCACTACACACATAGATTGAGACACAGGTGCTTCCTGTTTTCTCTGTCTCTGCTGGCGGTCTGTCTGCTCAAGCTGGTCTACATCAAAGTGAGGGTGAGGGACAGCGTCTATATCCAGCCCTATGGAATCCCTGATAGCTTCTCCAGGACCCACGACCACAAGTATGACGTCAACTGCACAGCCATCTACGAGCTGGACCCTGTGGAGATCGGCAAAGTTCTCCAGATCAAACGGAAAGCCATTGTTGACGTCGACGATGACACCACCGTGAGTCTGACCTCGGACTGCCAAACCTTTCTCAAAGCCCGGGGTTACAATGAGGCTCCGGTGTCGGCTGCAGAGCGCAGCTTCCCATTGGCTTACTCTCTGGTGGTGCATAAGAACGCCCCCATGGTGGAGCGAATCCTTCACGCCATCTACGCACCGCACAACATCTACTGCATCCACTATGACCAGAAGTCATCTCCAGCGTTCATAAAGGCCATCACCAACCTGGCTCGGTGCACTCGAAATGTGTTCATCGCCTCTAAACTGGAGTCTGTGGAATATGCCCACATCAGCAGGCTAAATGCCGACCTGAACTGCCTCCATGACCTGCAGAGGTCAGAGGTCAACTGGAAGTACGTCATCAACCTGTGTGGCCAGGACTTTCCTCTCAAGTCCAACTACGAGCTAGTGCTGGAGCTGAAGCGGCTGAACGGCAGCAGCATGCTGGAGTCCAGCCGGCCCAGCGGACTCAAGAAGCAGCGCTTCAGCTTCCAGCACGAGCTGAAGAACGTGCCTTTTGAGTACCGGCGCATGCCGGTCAAAACCACGGTGCTCAAAGACGCTCCTCCTCACGGCATCGAGATGTTCATCGGCAGCGCTTACTTTGTCCTGTCGCGGGATTTTGTGAATTATGTCAGCAGCAGCCAGGTGGCAAAGGACTTCCTGGCATGGTCGGCTGACACATACTCACCAGATGAACACTTCTGGGCCACCCTGGTCAGGGTCCCCGGGGTGCCGGGACACATTCCCAGGTCCGAGACTGACATTACAGATCTGAGGAGCAAGACAAGACTAGTCAAGTGGAACTATTTAGAAGGAAATCTTTACCCAGCGTGCACCGGTACACACATGCGCAGCGTTTGCATCTACGGAGCGGCTGAACTTCGCTGGCTCCTCAACTACGGCCACTGGTTTGCTAACAAATTTGACCCCAAAGTGGACCCGATCCTGATTAAGTGTTTGGAGGAGAAGCTGATGGAAAAACGTCAAAAAGTGCAAACATGACACTGACGGGATCAGGAAATGTGGCGAGGAGCGCCTGCGTTTATTCCGGCAAAGGTGCAAAATGACATCAGACTTCATCGACTCAATCATTGGACACAAGCACAGCTTTGAGATGATGGCACTTGACTTGAGTATATTTTAATTTTGTTAATTAGAAAACATTGAACTTGTTAAGGTATAGAGCCCGACTTATAAAGGATTTTTAAGGCCAATACCAATACCAACATTTGGTTATTTAAAAATAATAAAATAATAAAATAAGATATATCGGCCGATATCTTTTTTTTTAATTCTGAAACGCGTTACAAAACTAATAGATTTCCCTAACATGAGTTATTTGTAGTTATTTATGAGTTCTCACTATAATAATATCATAATAAATTGTTTTATTGTCCCAACAGAACAGAGAATCAAAATATATTAAAGTTCAGATAAATAAAATTTACAAAAATACAAACTTAAGATAGGAACCTTAAAGTCCTTTGAACAAAAACACAATAACAAAATTAAATTTGGTGGACAGACTATGCAACGCCAATACTCATAACATGGCTGAAAGCCCGCTTTTTATTTTTTAAACATTCATTTATCAGAATTATTTGTCATTAACAATGATTCTGATGAATGAATATAATATAATGTCAATTTTCTTTTAATCGGCCGTGATAAATGCAGATACTGATAGATCAGGAAATGCCTAATATTGGCCAATACATATAGGTCGGGCTCTATTAAGCTAATGGTTTCTAATTACTTTGCAGATTATGATGTCTCCAACACACACATGATGAGGTCATAAATGTCCATCGCTATGGTTTTACTAACATCTGAACCACCTGCAGCAGTGATGCACAGTGGGAAAGAGATTGTTCTTTTACTTTTATTTAAAGAAAAGTACACTTGCCTAGTATTTCTCTGTATGGCGACACCTGTTCAGCAGGAAACAGCTCTTCCACATTACGTCAGCCTAACGTGCACTGATCCCACAAATAGGCGCCAGGTAGCTCAGTTGGTAGAGCGTGCATCCATATATAGTGGTTTACTCCTGGACGCAGGGGGCCCTGGTTTAACTTAAAGCTGCGGCCCTTTACTGCATGTCTCCCCCCCCTCTCTCTCCCCTGTAATGGTTCCAGCTGTCCTGCCAAAATAAAAGCCAAAAATACCCAAAAAATACTCTTAAAAAAAAATGAAACGGAGGTATGAAGGAAACTACAAAGTGCCTTTGTCTAAAAAAATAAGGGATTGTTTCCTTAAAACAAGTGCCACTTAATGTCATCTGAACACCGGCTCCATGTTGTTTTAAATACCACAGACTCATGTTGTTCTCCTGATCCACAACGTTGAATTTTAGTTGTTTTTTACATGAAGATTAAAAGTGATCTGAAAATGTTGACATGGATGTAAAAAGATTTCTGAGGATTTATCCATTCCGGAAGGAAAGTGTGATGCTTCGGTAACTCTTTATAATAACCATCATTCATAAATGGCCTCTTAAGAAACTTGTAAATAAAAAATCATAAGTTCATAAATCAAATGAACTTATGATTATTACGCTTTACTAATTATTAGTACAGAATTGACATATAGTGTCATAAAATAAATCGTTTATATTAGATAATTATTGCTGTATTGCTTATATAGCTATAACATATATATGAATGGTTGCCATTAGTGCAACAAAAAACGTCTCAAATAACTAATAACTAAATTGTAGCATTGCAAATAATAGGGCTGGGCAATAATTTAAGATCCTAATTTATCGTCCTTTAATGGAATCATATCATGATGAAATCATAAATCCAGATATCGTGATAGACATTGTCTAAATTTAAAATGACAAGCTCATACTAACTTATCGAGGTGCTTAGTGCTGGTTGCTATGAAGTGTTACGGCTGCTTTTCATTGGTCGATGGCCTGTACAGTAGCTTGTTGGATTGTCTATTTGAGAAGCTTATACCCCCCCCCCCCCCCCCCCCCCCCCCCCCCCCCCCCCCACCCCGCTGTTACTCAGGATCACTTTAAGGAGCACGGCTACTCTGTGCTAATTTTGGACTGATAGTATTTTTGCATTAATAGAATGAAATACTTTAATTTTCAAGCATTAAATTGACTGGATTAGAAAGGAACAGACATTCCTGTCTGGTTATTTCACAGGTGTTTCCATGTATATTAATGGATCCTATCCACAAATATTGAAAAGGCTTTGTGAAGGTGTTGTGAGGTAGGAAACATGTCCAGCATGTTGTAGAGGGTGCATGATGCTCCCAGTGACACCGGCTGTACTCCTCGGAGCCGTTTGGATGGCTGTCAGTGTTTTCATTGCTGCCTCCACACTTGGCTGCAAATACTGATGACTTAACAGGATGGTGTTAGGCACATGAGTGAGGATGGGAGCCTGCAAGCTACAATGACTCAGGGTTTTCTGTTCATCAGTCTGTTACAAAGTACCAGTGAGGCATCAGAGAGCTCCGCACCTCGGGGGGCCAGCCTCTTTAAAAATCGATTTCATTGAATCTATATTTTTTTATTTATTAATTTTTACCATTGATTGACCTACATGTGTTTTGTTTCAATGGTACTGCTGACGGCGACTACATCATATCTGTTTTCATCAAAACAGAGCGGAAGCAGAAAAAGCAGAACATCCTTGTTATGATCTTCTTTAGAAAGTAAATGAATGTCAGACTGACATGTGATGTCATTCTTCTTAGAAAACTCCGTTTTTAGAAATGTCTCACGATATATTGTCTTTAGAAGTGTATTATTCAACTTTAGTTTTCAATAAAGAAGGAAAAGAATATTACAATACTCGAAAATATTGAATCACAATACTACCAGTCAGCACCTATGTAGAGAAAAAGTAATTGAATTGGGACAAATGCAAATGGTCCCAGTCCTTGTCACCACACTGCTGTAGTATGGAGGTCTTAATAAACTCAAGCACAAATGCTGCATAAGAGGGAGGACACAGTGGCCTTTTGCTAGTCTTCAATACAATTACTGAGATGGAGAACAGGATTCTAGAGGCAGCGTTAGACGTCTCGTGTTCAAATTGTCAGACAGGTGAATGGCTCCTTGGAGATTTTTGTTGTCCCATTGTTTTTAGCCCTTTATATCTACTGCAGCTCTTTCTATCTCCTGCATTCCAGTCAGTGTGTGTTGTGTTCTCAGACGGGCTGAAACGGGATCAGCTGGTGGTTTATTTACAACACAAAGGAAGAGGTGATGCCGTGTATTAGCAGCAGTAGCTCGTGTTTCTGTCCTTTTTTAACGGGAGCGAAACACTTCAAGTCTTCCATCAGCTGCACTTTTTCACAGGAAGACATTAAAGCACGTCATGGAAGAGGATTCACATGGCTGACTCCAGATCTGATTTTATTATGATGGAACTTTGTGTGCACTTTAACCTTAAAAAGGTGGCCTTGGGCGCATACTTAGCTCACCTGCTAGAGTGCGCGCCCATATATAGAGGCTCAGTCCTTGACGCGTCATACGTCGGTTCGATTCTGACCTACGGTGCTTTTGCTGCAAATCTTTCCCGCTCTTTCCCCTTTCACGTCTAAAAGCTGTCCTTTCAGAAATAAATAGGCCTAAAAATGGCAAAAAGATTATAAAAAAATAATATATATATATATATATATATATATATATATATATATATATATATGACCTATATAATCAGAGTTTTTGCTTGACATTTACTTTCCTTAGCCTCCTGGTATTGTGATTTTGTGATGGTATTGCCCAAACAAGATTTGGGGGTGCTACAGGCAAACATCTTTTGAACTGTAGAATGTAGAATTACAATATTCATTTCCCAATCTTTTCTTAGTGTTTTAGCAACACATTTAGTGTATGTCATGTCAAAAATGCTTTCTGTTCTAACTGTCTCCGTGTCTGGGGACCCACAACAACAAATCAGCTCATTGTGGGCAACAGGAACCTTCACGGACCCTCCCAATCCCACAACACCAGCTGTCCTGCTGGAAGACGTGCACGCACCTGGACCGGAGCGGGCTGGACCAGAGTGAGCTGGACTCGAGCTGTGGGAAGGAAAACCAAAGCGCAACACTCTGAGCTAGACTGAGCTGCTTTTCATTCACTCATTCAAGCATCGGTGTGGACGCACCAGGATACATGCTTAAGGCAGGGGTGTCAAACTCATTTGAGTTCCTGAGCCACACCCCCCCAATCTGGTCTTGCTTCTGCTACGACAGCGTCAGAATTTCTAGATTAAAGTCTTAACTTGGATATTCTCTGAGATTAAAGTGATGCATCTGCAATGGAATTAATTACTTCTTTGCATTATCACACTTCATTTTATCAAGTCATTCAGTGGGCCTGATCGGACCCTTCGGCGCACCGGTTCTGGCCCACGGGCCGTATGTTTGACACGCCTAGTATAAGGTGTAAAGGATTGGTAGCGCCACTGACTGGCCATGTGTCTTGTTGAAGTCTGGGACTTTGCAGCATTCCCTCCGGGCTCCGGCCTTGTGTCCAGGGAAATGAAAATGGGGTCACAGGTACAGAAACAGTTAAAGGGCCGCACCACCAATTTGGACACATCCAGATCAGCTAGGAGTACTCTTTAGTCAGTGAAAACTGCTGCATACTGTTTTCTGAGGCTCTGGAGGAGCTTCGTCAAGTCTGCCTTAGAAACCCTCATCGTGTCATCGTGATGTCACGTCCAGAGAAAGCAGAAAGCCTGCTTTACAAACTGGAGTTGTGCAGTTTAAAGGCACGGGTGTTACATCACGGAAGTACTGGAGTACTCCAATAAAGTGTGTCCTGGGACTTTCAACTGAACGTAGATGAGAAGATCTTAAAGTGCTCAAGAAAATAAACAAATGTCATCATATACTGTGCGACTTCATGAAAACTGGGCCCACTCATGGTCAGAGAGGACTGGGTGATACAATCGAGAGCTCCATTACAGCTGCTAATGGATCTTATGGTAAACATTTTCTTTTGCCATTTCAGGCCTTTATTGATAGGACAGCGTAGACATGAAAAGGCGCATGTGCCCTAAGTACAAAGCCTCTGTACATGGGGCACCCACTCTACCAGGTGAGCTACCCAGGTGCCCTAGTGAGATACTAGAGAGCACTGCAGATCCACCACAGCGTCACTTGATGGATCTTCTTGATGCTTATCACTGGAGTGCCCCCGTAGCTGTGAGCAGCGCAGGGCTCATGGTGGTGAATCAGTTGTCGTATCATGGGAGCAGACAGGGAGTGTGGCCTCACTGTCGCTCCTCCGCTTCGACATCGGCCTGCTCCTCACAATAAACTCAATTCATGGCTGCTCAGCGCTGCAGAGGGGTTGTGGAGGACAGGTGAAATGTGAATACGAAACCTGTGCCCCCCCCCCTGCGTGTCTGTCTATCTGCAGGTACACAATGAACAATAAGCATCATTCTTTCTCTGGGGCCTGGTATTTTGGACCAAGCCCAAGCTGAGCTGTTAGGTTTTTCTTTTCCCCTGGCTCATTAAGATCTCTTTTCCAATAAAGATGCTGTGTCATCTTCCACATGGATTTATGAATCTGTTTCAGCTTATGTTCTGGCTGGCCCCTTCATACCCCCTTGATCTTCCCGTTAATTAGTTCCGTGGCCTTAAAAAGACATCCAGAACAATCTTCGCCACTCAGAGTAATTACATTATGACTCAGTCTTCCTGAGATTGTTTGTTATCCAAAGATGGAATCATTGGCCCGACGCCCAGCTGACTGAACCAGTTGGCTGCTGTCTGATCTTTTGACAGTGTGGTCGAACAGATAATCAGCAGGATTTTCTATCTATGTCCCCTCACAGGCTGTCCAATCTGCTTTTTACCATTTTAGCTTTTTCTGTCAGAAATCTGAAGAACATCTAAAAAAACTTCTCAAACAACTTTGGGGGGGGGGGGGGGTCCTTTGCGGTTAGCAGAGCAGCAGACAAGAGAAGGTGAGATGTTTTATCACTGTCAGACCGGGGTGTGATGCTGAAGCAGGGCTTCCTCCAACCAGACTCGGTAACGTCTCTAAGGACATATTGATCATTATATTTGACAAACAGCTGTGAATTCAAAGCCTGGGATTGTCAGATTAATTTGCAAATGCAACTGGAACCTTTCAATTCATTTTTGATTTCCAACTTTCTGGCCAAATGGCCTCTGGATGAATGGACCTTCAACCAATCAGAGCAACCAAATCACTTCCCAAATTACTGCACTGTAACGCAAGTTAATTACTTAAGGCCTGACGAGATGGATTTTTATGTGACATGTAATTCCACGATTCCTACATGATCTTGTGATAAAGCATAAATCCTGTGAGGTATAAAATGTCCTTCCCTTTATCAGTTGACTTTAGTTCTGACTATTGGAGAACTGTTGGATAAACCTCCAAACAGTGAGCAGGCAATGAAAACAACAGGTGTTCTTTCTGTGAAATGGTTGTACAAAGCGTGTGTTCTTGGAGTGCACAGAGCTGAACCTTTCCAGCGGTTAGACCCAACCAAGGGCCTCTCAGCATGTATCAAATACAGACTGTCATCGGCCCTGCCCCGTTCCTGTGGTCCTAGATGGACCAGGAGTACCTCAGGGTGAACAACTTGTCTTTGTTCTTCAAGGAAGGAAACCAGGACCTGACTGCAGGATTAAGAATTCACGAATGTGTGGGGGATGGGATGGAAATAAAGCCGGCCTTTCCAACTGTGAATGTGTGGTCAAGGGTTAGACGTGATAATTTGAGATAATAAAGGCACCCCTCAGAAACGGCAAACCTGGTAGTGAACCAGCTTGGTTCTACAGTTAGTGAGGGAAATAAGTGGAAAACTGTCAGGTTTTGTGAGGTTAGGACCCAAATGCAGGAAAGCGAGGAGATTGCAGCAGGATTAAATAACATTAGTTTAATATGAACTTAAAAACTGCTAAGCTGGTCTGATGAGCAAAATCCAAATATAAACTTAAAAGAGTCTTTTAAACGAGAGAGCTAACAGACGAGGGGACACAAGGACTAAATACAGAGGTTTTTTATATTTCATTTAAACTGATCATTACAGTCAAGTACAACAAAACATACGTACAACAATAACATCAAATCATACAGGGGTACAATCACAGTCTCTGTAGGCATACTGTGGGGCTCGAAAGTAGGGGCCCCCCAGGTAAAAATTTGTATTAATGTGCGTAAAGAAGGCAGGAAAAGATGGAAAAATCTCCAAAGGGTATCAAATGACAGATTAGACATATAATATGTCACAAAAAGTTAGATTATATTTCCAACATTTACACTTTCAGATAACGTCTGTAAAAGTTTGGGCACCCTACACATTTTTTCCTATGTACCGCCACATCTTTTCTTGACTTCTTTATGCACATTAATACATCTTTTTACCTGGGGTGCCTTAAACGCTTGAGCACCACTGTAGGAGGACAAGCTGATAGGCAGAGCAAAAAAACATCTTGAAAGTCATCTTGAAAGTCACACACGACTCATATAGACCCAGAGTTTTGGTATTTTTTGAGTATTTAATTGAATCAATGTCATTTCTAAACTCAGTCATGAAACCAGAAAAAAAGGTTTTGTCCCACTGCAATTGCTGCTATGAATGTGGTATTGAGCATATAGAAATAACAGATTTATAATGAAGTATTTATCTTCGTATTCAGCTTCAAACTCAAACATACCAAAGACAGCATCCTTAAAAAAGAATGAAAAATCCGTCAATTAAGATGCCTTGTAAGGTTTGAAATATGAAGAGCCAGGAGTTAAGAAGCTGTTAAGAACCAGTAAGGTGAGATAGGGCAACCTTGCTTAACCCCACGAGACCCATTAAACCTTGGGGATGCACCAAGATTTCCTTTTACTGCACTATTGCCATTCTTCTGCAATGTTCTAATAGTTTTACAAAACGTGCTTTCAAAATGAAGCCATGTTCAAGAGAGTCAAAGGCTTAATCGAAGTTAAGAAACATGAGGAAACTATTATTGTTCATAAGATCGTTAAAGTCTAGCTCATCCAAAATCAGTCTAACATTGTTAGTAATTCCTCATGAAGCCAGATTGTGACTCATCTGTGTCCCAAATGTGATAGCTAACGCTGTACAGTCATTATTTAACAGTGTAGTTGGTTGCAACCAGTTCTCTAAATCTTCCTTATCTTTATTTGGCTTTGGTATCAGGGTTATGGTTATGAGTCATATTTGTTGGCTTTATTATGAATGCTTTCTGAGAAAACATTTAGCAAAAAGGGGGAAAGTTCTTTGTCAAACATTTGATATAATTCAGACGTTGTACTATCACTCCCTGAACTTTTATTATTTTTATGACTATCAATCGCTTTCAGAACCTGACCATTGGAGATGTTCCTATCCTTTGCAGAAATAATTTTATAATTGTTGATTAAATCTACAAAGGAGTTAGCTGTCACTTCACGGTATTTGGATGTGTATAGATTGCTGTAAAGACGGTGGCAAATGGCAGATACATCGTTTAAAAATTAAATTAAATTAAAAATTTTGTCAGGAAGACAACACAAGGGCTAAATATGTCTGGAGACTGGGTGACTCTCTCTCTCTCTCTCTCTCTCTCTCTCTCTCTCTGATTTCCTGCGAGAACACACATTCAGCATTAAGCACAGATGAACTAAATGTGTATTCCTGGGAAGCAACTTGTCAGCATCCCCACTTCCTTGAGTCTCTTTTTCTCTCCTTTACTCTGTATTTCCATAGCAGGCTCACCTCAATGCAAATATCAGCTTGGGCAAACAACCTGAGCAAACAAATAATCATGTGACTGTAAGATAAATAACAAGCTTTCAGACAGCTGTTCAGTTTCAAAGATCATCGGTTATCCTTCACATCTGTCTGTTTAGTACATGTGCTGTCATGGGAACACAGTGTGCTGACCCGGAGAAAAGGCTCCATTCTTTTCTTCCACTCGCAGTCACTAGTTGCTCGGCTCAATCGTCCCTACAGATATGGACCTCATGTGTTTTATTAGCATGAAAAGCCAGCTTCATAGCTGATGGCCAATGAGAAACTGCCCGTGGAGCACAGCAGCTCAGCATAATGCAGGCCTTGTGTGTGCAGACCGCCGCTGGTTCCAACCAACACCTCACTACATGAGGTAATTGCCTGGAAACACAGAGAGCACTGTATGTGATGACTGAAAGACACTCGGGATACAAACGACATGCTTTCCTTAAAAAGGCTGATTCAAGATAAACCACTCAAATATTTATAGAAAGGTCAAAGTTACATAAGCTTTAATCACGTTGCCATGTTCCACATGTAATTGCCAGTCAACTGGTTGGTGCATCCAACACTTTACAGCATGTGTTCAGTGTTTATACTGAACATTAGCATATGTTGATATGTTTTATTACTCATGCATCTGCATTCACTCCTCACACACAGGCTCACTCACTTTTCGATCCTCTTATCAGCTGTTCTCATCAGCTGATCTCATCTTTACAGCAGTTCAGTGACACACCTGCGTTGTCAGCCTATCATCCTGCTGCATTTCCTCTTCTTAAACAGGATTCTCTCTCTGCCTTTGGTACGTTCATGCTGCTGTTACAGAGCGGGACGTTCCCCGCTGTTACACTTTTTCAGTCTGTTCTCCTCTCGATGCTGTCAGCTGGCATCACATTGCAAATCGCTGCAAATGGCAAACGCCCCCCCCCCCCCCAGTGTTAGCAGCTCCATCAGAATCATCAGCCACCACCACCACCACCACCACCAGTGTCTGGATTCATCTTGCAACTGTAGACCGACTTGCTTTGGTCCAGCCTTGGTGTCTCTGAGGGGAAATTAACCCTTGGGTCAAATTTGACCCGTTTACAAAACCTTTCCATCTCAGAACTATGACAAAAGAATGTTGAAAAAAGTGCCAAAGGTTTAAAAAAAAAAAGTACAAAATCGCAGGAAAAAAAATCAACAAAAGCTCTCTTTTCTAAATGCTGAAAAAGCGACCAAAGAAATCGGAAAAAGTGACAACAAAAGCATAAAAAACATTGTAAAACTTGACTAAAACTTAATGTTAAAAACTATGACCAAAAAGTGACAACAAATTGGAATAAAATTGACAAATATCGAGAAAAATTTTGAAAAAGAACAACAAAATGTTGAAATTTCAACCCAGCGAACCCAAAGTTGCAGGTCGACGGGAAGACAACGCAAGAATTAAGTATTTCTCAACATCTCTAATTAAAACACGGTTGATTGGAAGAGATGCACACCTGTGATGTCGGGGGAAGAGGAGTGGGGTTTCTGTGAGATCTGTAAACGTCACTGTCCAGTTCAGAACCAGCCCGTCCATTTCCTGGCAGCTGATTTTAAACACTTGGTTGATGCCGTCTGTCACAGTCGGTGCAACTTTGCCATGCCGTCCATATGATGAAGACATTTCTCATTTCTCTGGCCAGTAACATCAAATGTGTGCCCGCCTCTGATTTTTTTACATATGTATATACTACATACTATGGCAGCCGTGTTGCCCTCCACTTACACTGCTTGCACCCAGAAAGGTGGAAACACAGTCTATCTCTCTGATTGTGGCCTTCAAGATAGATTCCATCTCTGCATGCTCTCTCTCTCTCTCTCTCTCTCTCTCTCTCTCTCTCTCTCTCTCTCTCTGTAGCCAGCGTACAACTTTCTCTGTGGCAGCCATCACGTATCCTGTATACGTTTAAATATTTGTTCTTATATTTTATATCTGTTCTTATATTTTCTTCCTATTATTATCATTATTTCATGTATGTTTCATGTATATTGTATGTATATACTGTATATTGGATTCTAGTATTTCATTTACATTCACATTCTGTGCTGTGTGACTGATTTTGCTGCTGTAACACCATCATTTCTCATTTTTTGGGGATCGATAAATATCTATCCATCTATCTATCTTGACATTGCTGTTTCTTGGGGGGGGGGGGGGTCTTTAAAATGAGGCCACTGTGGAAACATCTCTACGATCGACCCAGACAAACGTTTTCACATCTTGTCCACTCACTGTGACGTGTCTCCATCACAGCTCTGAAATCCAGTTTCTGTTTAGCCGGAGTGCATCATCCGTGGCGGTCGAGGCCTCCTGTGTTTCACACTGCTGTGCTAACATATTAAATGCATTAATGCATGTTTCTTTACATATTTTTTCTGTTGGCTAAACGCATTTCGCTGCTCGCTCAAAGATTACAATGAGGACAATGTTCTCTGCATCGTGGACAGAGACAAACTCAAAAGAATGGCGACTGTTGGAAGTATGCCTCTCTCCCTCATCCTGCATCCGGGTTCAGCTTTAAGCCTTCTCCAGACAATAGTCACATCCCATTCTGGCATGGCAGCAACGCAGCGTTATTTGGATTAATAACTATTACATAACATCGTAAACCAATAATTCAATCTGTTACCCACATGTGTACAAATGGCTTGGCAACATTTGTACAACTTATAAATGAACACCAGGTAGGTCAAGTGTGAAGAGCCACACCTCCGTTGCCATGGAAACACAACTCAGTTGTCAGGAACACAACATCAGCAGCGACTGTTTGACAATCTGATTAACAGCTCTCTTTTAGTGACTAATCCTATCAGGGAGGAAGATAACATATCTCTGTAGACATGCTGGTTTGAAGTTCAAGTTCCCAGTTCATTAGGTACACAAAGCTAAAGTAAATACAATCCAATAAAACACCCCTGCATTCATGTTTCTATCGCTTTGGTGCGTTTTTTTACATCATCCCTAACGTGCATTTCTCAGAACAACTTGTACAAACTGCGATATTCAATAGATACGTTTCTGCATTTAGTCAGTCACTAAAAATCCTTAGTACATCTCTCAAAAGTAAATATTCACGCCAATAATAATGTCAGTGTCATCAGAATAATAAGTCATTGTTCACGAACAAGGTTGTCAAAATGTTCAGCCATGTTGTCAAGGTAACTGTGTACTTAGTAGTATTATCTGAGGTAAACTTAGGCTACAGTTTGGATGACAGTTATTGTATTGAAAACGCACAAGGCTGCACTTCTATGGATTATATAAATTTTAACAGTACTATTTACATATTACTGTATGTGAGTTATTGATTAAATGGGACTGGTCAGGATTTTGTTTTTCACAGATTTGACTAGTGCTACTTTATGAAAGGAAAAAACTAAATAACTTACAGGGAGAAAAAGACAAGGGGCACAAAGGGAAAAAAAAACAGAATTAGAAAGAAACACAGGAAACACCCAGAGGGCACAACTTTGCCCGGAACACTGTTCTAGTGCTGTATCTACACATCCAGACGTTCCTGTCTCTCAGCCAACATCTCATCCACAGAACACCGGATATGTTCCCTCGCAATGCAACGTGGAAAGAGTCTTTTGGAATGCCTTATCCATCCTCTACAGGCGTCTGGGATGTCCTCACATGCTGCATCCATTGCAGCCAGCAGGGTCATGTGTGTGTGTGGCTGACAATCGTTCACCTTCCACCTCCATGATGAAAAAAACTCCTCAGTTGGGTCAAGGAATGGGGACTAAGGTTGGAGGAATTCTATAAGCCTTCTCGGGTGGGTCACAAACCATTGCATTAGGATGTTTGACAGATGGAAACTCACATTATCAAAACTGACCACATACTTTGGCAAGGCTGGGTGTTGTATGGCCCTATAAGGGGGATATGGTTTAGGACACCATGCTCTGAAATAGCAGCACACATGGTGATATTTCTCCCTGTTGGCCTGGCAGTAGCTCTGTGACCGATGATATTCCAACCCCACCTTCTGCATTTGGTCAGGTTGAAGCCAGCCTCATCCACGTATACAAAGTTGTGAGAGGAATCACATGATTCCAACGCCACTAAACGCTATACCCCAGAACACAAATTTAAATTGGTTTGTTGAGAAAGAGTGAGGTAAAATGTACATACATTCCATGTTGCTTCCACAGAAATGGAAATGTGTGCAGTTTTATTGTACTATAAGATGTTGCTGTAAAATAGTTACATAGATGTATGTTTTACCTGTCAATACTGGTTCAGAAGCTCTTTAACTTTTTCCTCAATCCTTTGGAATGATACACGGCACAGCTGTTTCCTGCTCATCTGGTTTCTATCCAGCGATACTGGTCCTTTGTATCTCCCTGAGTGTCATGGCATTGCTTGCTCAGACCATGGTGCAAACAGTCCCCTCCTGTCAAGGTGTGAAAAGGTGTCCTCTTGCAGTCTTGCAGTCCTATGTGAGGATAAATGCAGTGATGCATTGCACAATTTCACATGGACAAAAACCATACAAACACCCTTTTTACTGTAAACCATACAGGTGGGTGCATGGAAGGTGCAGTATGTATCTGTGTAGAGTATATTTCTGTATGCAGGGAAATACAAGTGTACTGTAACATGAAGCATTGTAGGAAGTATACAGTATACTGCTTATATACAGTAAGAGTGCACTGTACATTTGTGGACATACCTGTTCTGTCTTCTAAACTATTGAGGACACCGTTGATCTCCCAGTATTCGTCTGCACCCTTTGACCCGCTTCAGTCATTTTAAGGGGATTGACAACATGGTCTACAACAGTGGCCCTTATGTCATCAGATATGCGCCTGTGTCCTCTTCCTCTGTTTTGCATCCTTGCTCCTCTTCTTCCTCCTTCCTCCTCCTCCTCTTGGCTGTTGACCCTGTTTGTTTCCTGGTCCTGCTCTCTGTTGTGGTCTGTCTATACATGCTTGCCAATTGATTGTTCATGACATGCACCTTTGAGCAATTTAGACAACTATGGTTGAACTAACACTTTACATTCCTTCATGAGTATCAGTTTCACCTGCACTATTCAACAATTCACGTTTTTGTACAAAAGGTCTAATAGAAATGTGTAAAATTATGCTTTACAGTTTATGACAAATGGTTCAACAATTTTGCATATAATGGCTTATGCAAGGAACCAATGCCTAGATGTTTTGAGGGATAAGACTATTCAACACAGACCCATTTACTATATTTTACTATACATGACAAGCATTTAAAAAAAAACTGACACTTGTACATTATCAATTGCAGTATGTACGAAAGCAATTGCAATTTGTTCAAAGGAATAAGAAATTGCTTTAATGATGTGCACAAGTGACTATATTATTTGGAGTTTGTACAAGTAGTATCAAGAATGTTGATCTAAGAAATGCACCGAAGTGACTAAGAAAAACTCCAAACCCTACCTTTATGAAGTTCTAATAATAGACGTTGGAAGGAGGGGGAGGAGATTTGGTGTGTAGTTTGGCTGAGAGGTTTTAAAAATCATGTGACATGTAAAAATTTTGTGTGTAAGCAGTCTTCCCTCACGTGTGTGTGGGAAAAAATATTTTGCAGAAGTACAGACAGACAGGCAGGCAGACACTGTAGATAGACAGACAGATAGACAGACAGACACTGTTGAGAGAGTCCACGAGCAGAATGAAGTTTGAGAGGACAGTGCCACCTACAGGGACTGAAGACTCACACTTAATCCTCCTGTTGTCCTCGGCTCAAATTTGCCCCGTTTTTAAAAGTCTCTACATGAGAAATTTGGGATACTTTTATCCAAATTGCCTAAATATTACATGGAGGGCTCCATATAATGCTTCCTGCAAGTTAAACAAAGGTTCACTACTTTATTGAATTTTTGGGTGTTATATTTCCCCCCAAAAAAACTTTAACAAAAGACAAAGAAATTGTATAATTTCATATCAATGAGGCTTCTTAACCATGTATTCCAAAAAGAAAATAGTGTAAAACTAGTGGTAATATATTGGTGTTAGTGATGTGTACAGTAAACTGATGGTAATGTTACAGAAATGAAGAAAATGTTGAAAAAAGCATCAAAAAGGGATAAAAAAGTATCTCAAACACGTCCAAAAAGTCAACATATGTTCCTTTAATATTGATAAAATGAATTAGTCATTTCTGCTAGGATAAAATAGGTAACATTTCCCATACGAGGTGAAGTGATCATGAGTTTTAAAGAAAAAGTGTCAAATTATTGATAATAAGTTGGTATTAGTGGCGCATACTGGTGGTAGTGAAGAAAAAGCGACAAAAACATTTAAAAATTGCACTAAAACAGGGTAAAAAATGCCAGAAAAAGTGTCAATTTTTTTGAAGAAGCTTCAGAAAAGTGTTAATTTTCTATTTGCGTTAATCCTAATGTCTGATGTGGTGTACAGTGTGTCGTTGTACTGTTTGTTTGACCATCTGTGATGGATAAAAAAAAATCTGACGACAAATTGAAAATATGACGTTGCGTTTTTTTACACTCAGAGGGATCCAGCTTCACAAGTGGAATATGCTGATATCTGCTATTTCTTTACAAAGTACTTAAAGTACCCTGAATACCACAAACGCTATCACTGAGTGGGCTTGATTGGATTTTTTGAGGGTTTGGTACAACTTGCAGCTGTTGTCAGAGCAACAAGCCCCCTAAAACCCAAGATACATAGGTATTAACGGGAAATACCTGTAATCTGTAACATTCACAGATAGTGCTGCATTATCATCATTTTCTCCCAG
Source organism: Etheostoma cragini (assembly GCF_013103735.1). NCBI lineage: Eukaryota > Metazoa > Chordata > Actinopteri > Perciformes > Percidae > Etheostoma > Etheostoma cragini. The sequence goes on along the minus strand of NC_048411.1, from coordinate 3,039,674 downwards.
AATGCATTACCATTTATACTATGATTCTGTATAACTGTTAAACAATGAGATACTGTGAGATCGTAGCTGTAGATGTACATCAAAAGTAATCATGTAGTTTATTATTTTAACAAAAACATCTACAAGAACGTTATGAAGTTAGTTCAAGCTGTTGAATCCTGAGTTCTCATTTGAGTGCATTTGAAGTGCATGTAAATTAGAATACATTTATTATTTACACATATGAGACAGGGAAATTACTTTCCATAGTGAAAGCCATCTGCTGAGTCTTCATAGGGTATCCACCTCCACTTATAATAATAATAATTACAGGACAAACATTGAAATGTGGGAAGAGTGTGTGAGTTATTTGACATTGTTATTCAGGACTTTAAGACAAAGGAGTGTCATGGCGTTTCAGTTCATTAACAGGTTAACGGGTTCTTGTTCCTGGCTGTTGTTCCATGAGATTTATTTGAAATTTGTCCCAAATTAAAAAAATGAAATAAAATGAAAATGTAATGATGAGCGTTGAAATGATACATTCTGGATTTTTATGAATAGAATTACCACGCAGTCTCTCCAACTATTTACCAGACAGCTGGTTCACAGTTTATTTTCTCACCTAGCCTTAGTGGTGTTTTGGCTATGTATTTCATAATGTAAATGTTAAATATAATTGTGGTGATCTGCTTTAATCTCTTTAATTCTTGATTGGTCTTTTAAATAATGTATTTTTTATTAATAAAACCCCACTCTGTATGACATCACATGTTTATTCAGTAACTTATTTGTTTTATTGTCTTGATTTTTTTACAATGAATATATTCAAACCATTATTAACCACCATTAATATTCCAGAATTTCTTTTGATACACATAGGCCAGATTTGGTATTAAAACACACTCTGAGTGTGTAATAAATAAACTTGTCGAAGTTTGAAGATGCTGTTGTAACAAACTGCTCTCAGTGATTTGGGGGTTATTCGGGGTTACATTGGATTATAGTTGCGTTATATAAAGCGGTTGCACGAGATTGGTCGCTTGAGCCGAGCATGCGCAGAGCATCGCAGCTAACCACATCAGAAACCAATCCATAAACGCGTTTACGGAGTTTAAATGAAACAACAGTGAGAGTTTCCAAGGAAAGAACAGCTTCCTGTGTACAGGTGAGTGTGTGTGTGTGTGTGTGTGTTTTCCCGCGGCTCGGCTCTGCTCTGTATGTGTGTGTTTGTGTCTGTCTGTGTATGAGAGTGTGTGCTGGTCCATGGCTTGTTCTATGTGCACTCACGGAGCTAGGAGACAGAAACAAGGATGGCCGGCCCGCGGCATCTGCTGGAGCGAAAGCGGGCATTTGAAGTCTTTCCCGCGGCCAGTTGGTCCCGGGCTCCGCCTGCCTCGCTGGGAGCCCCGGGGCCGCTGCTGCTCACAGCCCGCTGGGGGCGAAGCACACAACACTAGGTCGCTGTTATTGGGGACAAAATGTTCCGAATTCAAATATATAATATCCGAACATGAAGCTGCTGCTTTATACCTTTAGAAACAAACCCACAGCTGTCTATAAGCTCTGTCTGAACAGGTAGAGACTCTTTGTTTTTCAAATGGGTTTCAGTCAGCCTAAGATTGGTGGGTGCTGCATTTACTTGTGTTGTTTTTACCTCACACTTATTGAAATGATTGGTTACATTTGCATTTGAATTTGTTTATGAAGAACAATGTAGGCTAACATTACCTGGAAGGTCAGTGCTGAGTTTGCATGTCATGTTTTAAATTTGTTAAAAAAGTTATTTTTACTGTTTTGTTGCTGCTGGAGGCTTCATCACTTGCAGTGTGCCTGCTATAACACACACACACACACACACACACACACACACACACACACACACACAGACACACCTCCCCCAGTCCTCAATACCTTAACTTTGGAACTTTTTGTTCTCTTCTCTCTCTCTCTCTCTCTCTCTCTCTCTCTCTCTCTCTCTCTCTCTCTCTCTCTCTATCAGTAGCAGCTGCAGCAGCAGCTTCTTCTCGTTTATCTTGTGTTTCTCTTAAACTGCCCTCTTTTTTACCCAGTTAAGTTCCATTCTTTGAATGTTTGCAATATGCATATTAACAAAGAATCAGCCTGTTGTCTGAACATCATGTACTGAAGTGTCTTTCTGTCCCGCTCCGTCTGTCAAAGGTAACAAGAGCAAGCCCACCTTTTGTTTTCTCAGTTCTGTGTTGGTTCTCATCAGAAAGTGTGAGTTGTAGTCTGGATGTTAAAGACCACCAGTTCAGACCTAGTCCTGGATTCACTGGTAAAGGCTGGCAATATAATCTCAGGAATAAGAAGTTGCCTTAGAACGGCATTTAGTACAATCATGATCCTACATCATCATCATCATCCCTTACTCTGAAAATATCGGTGATATCTCTGATACAAAATCTCTATTTTAATTCCTCATTTCCCACATCTTTCCAGGCCTACTGGACCCTTCCCTACACATTCAGTCGAGGTGAAACCAACATTTGATATGTCTTAGAGGCATGGCACCCCAACGTATGCCACATGGACACCAACCTGTTCACGCCAGTCGCTCTTTTTTTGACCAGATACATCAATGTCATCATGATGTTATTACATGAAGTTATTCGTGCCTTCCCAAAATATTAACACAATTATATTTTAGATAATCTTCAGTAATGTTGACCGTGTTTCCTTAAGGATTTTTTTTTTTTTAGGACGGGTAATTTCAAAAGTGCAGCTTTTTCCATACGCAAACGCAGTATCAGGTCACTGAAACCGAGCCGTTATGAAAACCCCTGCCAGGTTGAAGGTTTTCAGGAACTCTGGTTGCGTTGGTGTTGTGTCGCCGGTGAATCCAAGGGGGGGGGGGGTAGCCTCTCCTCTCTAAGAGAAGCTCCCTATGGCGCCATTTTGATGCTACGAAGCCATCACCTGGCGTTGGCATCCCATTGACTCCCATTCATTTTTGACCTCGACTTTGACAGTGAATAACTTTATATATGAAGCGTTTAAAGATTCTATTTTTCCGTTGTTTAATTCTCAAGAAACACGACAATGTGTAAAAGGCTCCATTACCTTGTAGCTCACGTTATGGCTTTGTAGCAGACGTTTTTTATAAAAATAGGCTTAACCAAGCGACTTGCTGTTGCATAGTTGAGAAGTCACCGTATTGTAAGGAGAACCACGCAAAGAGTTTGGGCTTTCACTAGCTGTTTAGGTTTAATTACTGATGTAAACTAGCATGTTAGTTAGCAGTAATTAGCCTGTGCTTATGTTATCTCCTTACATATACCTACGTTCTCCGTCTCTGCTGATTGGGAATGATTGAGATTTCTCTTGCACAGCTACCAGAAGACTTACAACTTTGTCCTCTTTCTGTGGAAGTTGAATCACCTTATGATTGCTATTTCAGAGAGACTGAGAGTGTGAACTAAAATGAAACTACACCGTGTAGGGTCTGTAATTATTATGTTTTATTATTGGTATTATTAATATTGTTATGTCTTGTTATTAATGTGTTGTGTAGGTTAATAGAGCTGCAGAGAGATAGAGAGCAGGCCTGGACTGTCTGGATTATGGATATTTGTGGAATTTTCTACTCACTGGCCTGAAGCCAGCTTTCATTGAGCACGCACGTATGCACACACACAAACACACACACACACACACACACACACACACACACACACACAGACCCTCTCACAAAAGACAGACTGGACTTGTTGCCAGGCTGCTGATGTGCTGATGCTCAGTGATGTGTGTGTGACATCGCGGGATAGTGGGCAGTATCTTACACAAACAACACAAATGTGGTCCGTGTTGGATTTTTATTAAAGTAATCGAGAGATTGTGGTCCGTATGTGTAAAATGAATGAACCTCAGCTGATTGGGTTGGTCATTTCCTCTCTGTCCTGTCATCTCTCTCACACACGTTGTTCTCTAGTGAACTGTATGCACAGAAAACAATCGATTTGATTGGATGATTGGAGTGAAGCTACTTCTGTATTAACTGGATCAGCACGACTCTGTGACGATTGATATTCATTCTTTTTCATTTAAAGAAATTGTTAAAGGTCCAGATGGAACTATCCGTCAGTCTGAAACATCCTACAAGCAGCTGGCCTTTAAATCACGTATCTACAATAATTCATGTTAACACGCATAGACCAATCAGTATGCCTTTAAATGCATTTTTATCAGAACACAGCATTGAAAATCTGCTTAGAAGAATGAATAGTAAATATTGGATAGGATAGAACAACACAATTTCCCTTGCTTTTACTTTCAACAAACTGCCACTTGTTTCCAAAACAATTCCAGTGCTGGTTCCATGGTATGGTAAATTTGAATAGTCGTCATGGAAACATTGATTGGTCATGTGACAAGGGCAGGGGAGATTGGCAGAACTGGCAGCCAAGTAACAGTACTCTGATCTAATTGGAATCACAATGCTCAGATTGATAGTGCCCTCGTTCTTGTGTGTGTGTGTGTGTGTGTGTGTGTGTGTGTGTGTGTGTGTAGTTAAGTCTATAGGTTTATATTCTAGCTAAATATATATATATACACATACTGTCGTACACCAACCCAATACTGACAGCGCCCTAAAACGAGTTTCTGAACAAGAAAGTTGAGCAAGGTTTGAATTCCTGTGCGTGTGTGTGTGTGTGTGTGTCACCAGTTCCACCCTGCATACCCTGAAGGTATCAGCTATTTGCCTTCCGCAACCTCTGCTAGTTTTACATAACCCTCCACTACTCTGCAGTAGTGTGGGGGTGGAGTAGAAGTGTAGCTGGTACCGTGTTTTATATTATTGAGTGTAGCATGAGTAGTGGGACGTTGAGATGTTTTATTGGAATCAAAAGCCAGACAGCTGGTAATCTGAACTAATTAAAATGGTAATTGACTATTTATATAGCACCTTTCTACTGTACTGGACAAATCACTTTACAATGTGCAATATGACTACAGTATGTACAACTTGTCCCTAAACCCGACTCAAAGTATTTAATTTCACAAAAAAACTACTTAACACTTTAGTAATTATAATAAAAGTAAGAGTAAAGCGTGCCACTTATAAAGCTGACTTTACAAAGTAACTTTCACAGCACATTGGTCTCAACAGGGATCACGAAGTATTAACTAGGATTTCTTGTGGCAGGTGGATAGGATCCGGTTAGGCGGGTTAAGTGGAAGCCTCCAACCCTCCATAGACACTCTGTGGCTGGTTGGTGTAGTCGTGGTTTGATCTGTGCCGTGTATTTCTGAGGAGATCTATGTCGGCGATGGTTTGTTAGTTTGACCTTTTTGCATTATTTTACTCTAAATATAACAAACAAAATGATACATTTCTGAAACGATAAGAAAAAGAATCATATAATCAGTGGGGACTTACTAATTAATCATTTACATCATTAACTTCATCATTAACTTCCAACAGCACTTTATAAAGGGAACCTTATATTGGGGGGGGAATCAATAGAGCATAGTATCACAATACTTTCTGTGGCAATACTGTATTGATACACAGGCGCAAAGTATCCATCTTTTATTGAATATGTGTTGGTCAGTTTGTCCTAATTTTCAGCAATAAAATTGAAGTGATATGAACAAATGGAGAAATGTATCTTTGTAGATAAAACAGATGTTGACAAAGTTTCCTTTTGGGGACATCATTTGAAATTGGGAAAAATTAGAAGTTGAAAAAAAGTGTATCAATTGCAATAAATCACAGAATATTGCAGTATTGTGATGATATGGAATTGGGAGGCGTCGGGTGGTTCCCACCCCTACCTTTATATTAGAGAGTGGTACCCTCTTATTGGATCATGTCCAGGTGTGATTCTCTTCTTGCTTTGCATGCAGGATTGGCTAAAAACAACTCCACTAGCTTTACAAAATAGACCACCACACAAGTTATTTCACTACAGATCTAGTTGAATCTTGCTTTTGTCAGCATTAGAAACACCAAAACATCGTCCCATTTCCAGGCTGATTATGTCTGAAGGTCTTCCTCGGCACTGGCAGGTCTGTGCAGTTGCATCCAGAGGCATTTTACTCTGCACCCCTTAGGAAATGAGGTTACAGACTAATACGCATTAGTGAACATGCTTCATTCAATCTGTACTTGACTCATATAAAAAGGAATAATTCCATTGTCATTGCTTAGATGATGTTTGAGAGATGCCAACAGTAACGGCTGATGTTTGTTGTACCTGCTGCCTGTCTACCGTGTGTTGTGTAGGGATGAAGTTCCCTGTGGATCTCCTGGCTGATGTTAGCCAAACAGAGCTGGAGCGGCTGGCCCACAACTACATGAACAACCTTCTTTACAGCAACCCGGATGCACCTGAACACCTCAGCCTCCCTGACTCGACCCAGGTAAACCCTCCTTACCGGACCAGTATGGGTTGGCTCAATAAGGGCCATAACGGCACTGATGATGTCGACTATGTGCTTCTGTGTCTCCACAGGTCACCATCAACATATGCAATGTGGGCTTCGTCCCTCTGTATGGATCCAGTGATAAGCAGAAGGTCCTGGCCCTTTTCTCTCCCACTGAGCCGCTAACTGCTGTGGCCCTGTACCTGCTGGACCAGTGGTGGCCCGTGGACGACATTCTCAAGACCGCGGACCGAGCTCGGGATGGAGCGGTGGAGGTATGAGGACATCAGACTCGATCATTAATCAGGGTTTCACCAGGTTTCAGTGAATGAAATGTAAGACCTTTATCTCACCACATAAAAGTACAACAAAATGCAGAGTCACTTATTCGAATTGAATAAAAATGACACAGAAATAATAAACTGTAAATATACAGCAAAATTAAATTAGTAAAAAAGAAATCTTGGGATATGAGAAAATAACGCAATGGTGTGAGAGACTTCAGATACAGTATTAGGGGACCACTAAGGTCTATATAAAAGAGACTTCAGATACAGTATTAGGGGAC
>NC_048411.1:3025155-3032637 GCF_013103735.1 Etheostoma cragini | reverse complement strand
TAAGGTCTATATAAAAGAGACTTCCGATACAGTATTAGGGACCACTAAGGCCTATATAAAAGAGACTTCAGATACAGTGTTAGGGGACCACTAAGGCCTATACAAAAGAGTCATAGGACCTTTAATGTGTGTTGTTTATAACAGAGGGCACTTCTGTGTGTTTCGTTGCTAAATGAAAAATCTTGTTATATCAAGCAGAAACATGCTTGAACACATTCAAACATGTGGCAGGGTGCCAATATGTGAACAATACCGTGTGTGTGTGTGTGTGTCGCCCTCAGGTGGAGACGGTAGGAGAGAGAATAGTTCTGTACATCCTTAACCGTGTGGTCTATAGAGCCAGAGAGATGAGCTCTGAAGAGCTCCCCTTCCTCTGCCACAGAGAAAAAGATCACGCCAAAATCTTCTGGAGTAACGGAGAGGCTGTGGGCTTCTACTCTGTCAAACCCTCAGGTAATAGTTTATTTCTGTTATTGATAAGACGTGATTTAGTCCGTGTGTGAGAGCTGATATCGGTCCTTTCCTTTCTGACATGATGAGCTTTCCCTTGTAGGTAGCTTTTCTAATTCGTTTGCCACCAGAAGCTATCAGCTCCCTGTGATGGACTCCATCTTTGTGAGGAGATGTCAGCGTGGGAAAGGCTTCGGCCTGCAGATGCTGGAGGACTTTGTGCTCAGTTTCAAAGAGGATTGTCTGGGGTTAAGGTACCCCCTCAGCAAAGCCATGTATAAAGGTAGATAAGTCCAGCCTGCAGCAAGAACACCTTATCCATATGAACCTATGATACGTTCTTCCTGTCAGCTGTGTAAACAGACTCTACTTAGTCTCCTGTTTGTTCCCAGTGTGTGAGCAGTACCTGAGGCAGTACCCAGGAGACACAGACCTGCTGTGGGAGGTGGAAAGCATCGGGGGGCCCAACCAGAGGACCAATATGGCCAGAAAGATACAGGCCATGGATCACAGCGGTACAAACAGACAGAGACTGCTGATTTGACAGCTCAAAGATAGTATCAGTTGACAAATGGTTGTTTAGTGTACTCATCGAAGCATTGTGCACGTCTTCCTGTGTCCCTCAGCAGTGTCCAGGAGTCTGTCCTTCACAGAGGAATCACCTGTGATTACTGAGATGACTGAGAAGGATGTGGGGATGGAGGCCATCACCACTCAAATTAAAAAAGCTGAATCCATGGAATGCACAGTTGAAATCGTGGTACATTATAATTATTATTACTTCTTAAAAGTTGAGAAACAAAAATTTGAGTAACAAAGAATTTGTGAAAACGATCAGTGTTTTTTTTTTTTCTTTGCAGGAGGAAGTGACAGTCCTAAGCGCTACCAAATGTGAGCACTTCATCATTTTACTACATTATAAAACACTTTCCCTTACATTGACTAACAATGTAATGATGCACTTTGTGACATTGTAGCAGGTTTAGAGGCTGAAGTTCCACTCACAGCCCGGGGCCGGAGCAGTGGCTCAAAACGAAGGAAGACCGCAGAGGAAAAGGTTATCAGGTCTGTATGAGTTCAACTACGTCAGTCCTGAAAACAGCATGAGTGCATTTATATCAGGAAGTTAACCCCTTGTTGTCTTCTCGTAGACCTGCAGCGTTTTGTTTTTCTAGGTTAAGATTTCAACTAAAATCGGTTGACACTTTTTCTCAGTTTTCCTGACGTAATTGTCACTTTTTCAGATGGGTTTTGTTCTTTTTTTCTCCCACTTTTTAAAATATATATTTTATTGGACAGTTTGTCCATTTTTTTCAATGTTCATTTATATTTCCCCTCCCAAAATGGTATAAAATTGAATAAAAAACACCTACATTCAATGAAAGTAGTGAACTGATCATTTATTTTATGGAACCATCCACGCTATTTATATTTTTTGACAACGGGGCTAAAACAAACCCAAATCTTCTGATATGGAAACTTTATGAACATGGGTCAAATTTGACCCAAGGACAACAGAAGGGTTTAGAATTTCCATTGTCCACCTCTGCATTGGGATAGCTGGAGATCTGTAGACCATCAAGGTCCACTGTGACTCTTCCTCAGATGGTTCAAAGTAGAAGGAAGCTATTGTTTTTGAAAAGATTATTATTTTTCATCTGCGCAATCACCTTTTAAGGGGCTTGGGATGCTTGAAAACAGAAAAAAATTGACACATTAATCAGACCTGGGTTGAGGCAACACCAGTGGGCTCTATAACGCCACCCCTAACGAACGTCAGAGTTCAAATAAAATTTCTATGATGTTCACAAATTTGGTGGGAGCATTGCTTTCATCTGGAGGAACATATCATTTTTTTCTGCCTTACAGGATATCCGGCATCTTGGAGTTTGCGTGTTAATTAATCATTCATCAGATCCTTCCACTGAACACCTGATATCTAACATCTTTCAGAGTCGAGGACATTGAAGCAGAAACCCCGAGAGAGGAGAAGGAGATTGTCTCTGAGTCAGTGCAGACGGAGGTGTGTGTATATGCAAACTGGTATCTGCATGTTATTTTACATGACTAGGACAACAACGTGTAACCCCAACCCCTCACTGTATTCATTTTCAGGCTGTCAGTGTGGCTCCTGAAGAACAGGGACAGGATGTAGTTGACACTGCGGCCAACATGTCGGAACAACCAGACGCTGTCCTGAAGCCACAAGACACTGAAACAGCTGATGTGACATCAGCAGCTACAACTGAGGAGGCACCAGTGGGGGACTCACAGATCACAGTTGAGAATGTGGCATCAGAAATAGAGGACGAGTGTCCGGGGGAAGACACTGCAGCGCCGGCAGTCTCAGAAGAAATGTTGGAGTTACACACGGAAGCAGAAACTCTGGATAAAGTGGGGGAGGAAACTCCGATTACGGATGAAAAATGGGAAAAAGGAGTTCCACAACACGAGGTAAGTCCGTCAGAGGAGAGCAAAGCAGGAAGAACAACTGGACAAAGTAAAACCCCCAGACGGAGAAATACACATGTACAGGAGGGGGTGAAGGAGGATACTGCCGCCCAGGAAGGAGGGATAAGTTTGAGAAGAAGAACTGTCATGAACACGCCCCGACCCAAACGCAAATACACCAAACCCCGCCAGAAAGTCTGTGACGACTCGGAGAAAGAGGTGGAGAAAGTGGCAGAGGAGAATTATGTTTCGCCTGAAGGAGTGGAGGAGTTAGCTAAAACTGGAGAACAAGCACATGAACAGGTTGAGGAACAAGAGGAGGTGGCTGACAGGCCAGAAGAAGAGATAGCCACCGAGGAACTAAGGGCTGTGGAGGAAGAGACGATACCGAAGGCCGAGGAAGCAGCAGGAGACGTTATAGCTTCGACTGGGGGGAACGAGGAGGAGAGCAAGGATGAGACAGAGCATGTGTCGGTGATGGAAGCAGCAGATGAAGGAGAGGCCGTCAGTGTCTCTGCTAATGCAGATGACAACACTGTTGCTGTGGAAACAGCTGTCAGAGACACTGCTGCTGCTGTTGTAGAAACAGCTGTCCGGCAGGCTGAAGAGTCCCAGGAAAATGACCCTGGCTCTTTAACCTCCAAGCTCCAGAAAGCCACTGTCATCCTATTGGACATCAAAACCACCTGCCATCATCTCAGTGTGAAGGAGGCAGACGAAACAGCTGCTGACGGACAGAGTGCTGATGCAGAAAAGCAACAGGAAGGAGAGGACGGTGGGAAGCAGGAAGACATTACAGCCACGTGTGTAGAGGCCCAGACTGCCGAGAAGGAACAGCAAGACAATTCTGAAAAAGAAGAATCTGTGGAGGAGGAAAAAAGTGAAGCAGAGGAAGCACTGATCCCTGAAACAAAAGACGACACAAGCGAGGGTGTTAGTGAAGAAGCAGCGAGAGGCACTGATGAGGTGGAGGAGAAGCAGGCTGCAGATGGAGAGCCAGAGGACGCTGACGCGAGTCCCCCAGCGGCCGAGGTGGCCGAGGCGGACAAGACGATGAGCTTGGAGGAGGAGGAAGCTCCGGTTGTTGAGACTAGAGCTCTGAGAAGTAGAACAAAAACTAGCACAGCTCCGAAAAGCAGGTCCAGACGAAGCAAGAAGCAGCCAGAAGAAGAGGAGGAGGGGCAGAGAGAGTTCCAGAAACAGGAAGAGGGACCAAAGGAATCAGCTGAGGAAGCAGAGGAAGAAACAGGGCTGAGGTCAGTCGAGGACCCCCCGACAGAAGCTGTCACAGCAGAAGCCGTAGAGGCGTCGGTGACTGAAGAGGAAGCTGCAGAGGATTCAGCACATGGAAGAGACACTGACACTTCATTACCCAAACCCAACGCAGACTCTACTGTACTTCCCCCCAGTGGAGAAGAGGAGCTACGGGCAGCCCGGTTCTCTGTGAGCCATATGGACGTCCAGGAGGATGTGGAAGCTCTTCCTGCTGAGCCGGAGGAGAAGCAAAAAGAGGAAGCAGCTATTGCAGAGGAGGATGTTCCTAAGGGGACAGAAAACACTGAGCTGGAGAAGGTGACTGTGGAAGAGGAGGATAAAGTGGAAACAATCCCAACAGCAGACCCAGGGGAGGGCAGAGTTGTTGAAGAGGAGGCTGAAGGTGTTAACGATGAAGAGCAGGAAGATCAAGTCCCAGAAACCAGAGTCCGTAGGAGCAGGAAGCACGCAGGGCCAGCCACGCCCACAAGCAGACTAACAAGAAGCAGACAGGAGAATGCTGAGGTCGCGGCTTCAGAAAGTCAGAAATCGACAGTTCAAGTCCGGGTTCTGAGGGGGCGGGGGAAACTTATCCCTGTCACCCAAAGACCAACAACAAAAAGAACCCACCCAGAGGAAGAGGGAGAGGAGGGAGGAGATGAATCTGCAGCGGGTGAGGCGAGAGAGACAGAGGAAGTAGGGGACCAGCAGCAGGCAAAAAGACTTGATGAAAGGGATGCTACTGAACGAGTAGAAACTATGGACAAAGAGGAGACTGGGACAGAGGAAGCTGTCTTACAACTAGAGGCCTCAGAGCAGGGACAGGCCCACAGGGCTGGGACAGCAGCAGATGTGGACAAAGATGTTGGACAGCCTGCTGACGAGGGGAAGAGCTCGGATGTTCTACAGGATGTAGTCCCAAGACAAGAGACAGTAGAGGGAGAACAGTCGACCTCTGCAGTGATGGGAAGTCCCCAAGAGACACCGGAGACAGCAGAGGACGGCGAGGAAAAAGATGTGTGTGTGGAGGAGGAAGCAACTAGAGGCAGAACCAAGAACAGACGAGAGGAAGAGGCAGCTGGAGAGACAAGCTCAGAAGTCGGAACTAGAGTTCTGAGGAAGGGTCGGAGGTCTGCCGCTGCCACACCTCATCGTAAACCCAAAAGAGTCCGCACACAGCCTCGGACAGAGGAAGAGGAAGAGGAAGAAGCCGCTCCTGCTGAAGAGACGCAAGCAGAGGAAACCAAAGCTGATAAGAAGGAAGACAACAGTGATGAGAAGACTGAAGAAGACGGGGATGAAGCTGCAGCAGAGCAGGAAGAAGCTACACAGCCAGAGGTCGAGATGGAAAAAGAAGAAGCTGTGGCAGAGGAAGAGGACCGGTCCGCTGTTTCTGAGACATGTGAAGACGGACAGGGAGAGACTTCAGCTGGAGAACGAGCTGTAGAGACACCAAATACAGACGAGGGAAAGGTCACTGACCGAGAAGAAGCAGCAAGTGTTGAAACAGCAGTCCTGAGAAGCGGTAAAAATACAGGGAGATCCACAACTAGAAGCAAAACCACAAAACGCCAAGAGGAAGAGGCAGCTGGAGAGAAAAGCACGGAAGACGATGAACCCGTGGTAGAATCAAGAGTTCTGAGAGGGGGGAAGAGGTCTGCCGCTGCCACACCTCGGCGTAAATCCAAAAGAGTCCGCACACAGCCTCAAACAAAGGAAGACGACGAGGAAGAGGAAGAAGCTTCTCCTGCTGAAGAGACACCAGCAGGGGAAGCCAAAGTTGATGAGAAGGAAGACAACAGTGATGAGAAGACTGAAGAAAAGGATGGGGATGGGGATGAAGCTGCAGCGCAGAAAGAAGAAGAGGCAGGGCAGGAACCACCAGAGGAAAAAGGGGAGCCTGCAGAGGAAGAAGAAAAGAAGATGGAAATAGACAAAGAAGTGCTTGAGGAAGAGTCTGCTGTAGGAGATGCAGGGCAGATGAAGGAAGTAGTGCCTGAGGAGGAGGACAACCGTGTGGAAGAAACTGCATCAGCTGAGGTAGAAGAGACAAAGTCAGCCGAGGAAGAGGAAACCACCGTCGCAGAAGGATCCGGTGAGAGTGCTGTCGCTGGAGAAGAGGCTCGATGTGTGGTGGAAGAGGAGGAGGAGGAGGAGGAAGAAGAAGAAACACCGGCTGTAATAAGCAGAGCTCTGCGGAGAAGAACACGGAGGTCCAGGAGAGGAAGAGTACAGACACAGCAGCAGGAAGAGGAAGAAGAAGAAGAAGGCCACCTTTCGACTGGTGGCTCACCTCGAAGATCAGTGCGGAAAAAACCCAGAGTGGATTACCGAGAAAACAATGAGGAGGGAGAACGAGGTGAGACGGAGGTCACAGCTGACCAGCAGGAGGAGGACACAGAGGACGGGAAAGCTTTAAGCAATGAAGAGCAGTCGGCCGAGAAGATGGACACTCTGAGTTTAGTGTTAGACACAGATGAGGAGGAAGAGGCAGCAGGGATGAGTGCAGAGGATGAAAAAGACGTGGAGCCTGTAGTGATTGGAGAGAGAGTTTTAAGAGGGAGGTCAGTTCCTTCGGTGGTCATCACCCCCCAGGCTAAATCCACACGCAGCAGTGCTAGAGTTCAGAAAGCTGAGGAGGAAGAAGAGAAGAGCCTGCGCTCCGCTCAGAAGAGAAGAAGAGCTGAAGGCACGCCAGCTCGCAGATCTCAGCGGCGCAGCAGAGTGTAGGATGCTCTGAAGCCACACTACATACATGTAGCAGTGTGCAGTCACAGAACGGCGAAATGCAAAAGAAGTCAATGGTTAACCCTCCCGTTGTCCTCGGGTTAAATTTGACCCCTTTTAAAAATGTCAATATCAGAAATATGGCATTCTTTTTAACCACATTACCACAAAAAAGGATAGATTCCATGCAACGCTCTGCAAATACAATTGATCACTTTCATTGAATTTTGGGTGAAAATTGAAATGGTTTCAAATCAGTATCCTGACCAAAGTCATCCACTCAACATACGCTCCTCTGATCTGATCTACTAGTCAAAATAATTCATAATTTCTGCTTTACGATCTCAAATATTAGGTATAACTCAATGCAAATGAGGGTTATTGACCAAGGATTCCAAAAAGTAGCGTAAAACTAGTGGTAGTGAAAAATAATGCATTGAAAATGTAAAATGTCAAACTAAATCCTTTTGACCCGGGATGACAACACAAGGGTTAATGCGAGCTTCAGTAGTGTGCAGGCAGGCTCACAGCATACACACTCACACACACCTGTGTGTTCTCATGTGGATGTAAAGCGACACTATGTCCCTTTTGAAATGT